>NC_083776.1:912329-914829 GCF_963514075.1 Conger conger
GTAAAGGAGGGTGGAGTGGAGGAGTGGAGTAAAGGAGGGTGGAGTGGAGGAGTGGAGTAAAGGAGGGTAAAGTGGAGGAGTGGAGTAAAGGAGGGGGGAGTGGGGGAGTGGAGTAAAGGAGGGTGGAGTGGAGGAGTGGAGTAAAGGAGGGTGGAGGTGGAGGAGTGGAGTGGAGTAAAGGAGGGTGGAGTAGAGGAGTGGAGTAAAGGAGGGTGGAGTGGAGGAGTGGAGTAAAGGAGGGGGGAGTGGGGGAGTGGAGTAAAGGAGGGTGGAGTGGAGGAGTGGAGTGGAGTAAAGGAGGGTGGAGTAGAGGAGTGGAGTAAAGGAGGGTGGAGTGGAGGAGTGGAGTAAAGGAGGGGGGAGTGGGGGAGTGGAGTAAAGGAGGGTGGAGGTGGAGTGGAGTAAAGGAGGGTGGAGGTGGAGTGGGGAAGTGGAGTAAAGGAGGGTGGAGTGGAGGAGTGGAGTAAAGGAGGGTGGAGGTGGAGTGGGGGAGTGGAGTAAAGGAGGGTGGAGTGGAGGAGTGGAGTAAAGGAGGGTGGAGTGGGGGAGTGGAGTAAAGGAGGGTGGAGTGGGGGAGTGGAGTAAAGGAGGGGGGAGTGGAGGAGTGGAGTAAAGGAGGGTGGAGTGGGGGAGTGGTAGTGGGGGAGTGGAGGAGTGGTAGTGGGGGAGTGGAGTAAAGGAGGGGGGAGTGGGGGAGTGGAGTAAAGGAGGGTGGAGTGGGGGAGTGGTAGTGGGGGAGTGGAGTAAAGGAGGGTGGAGTGGAGGAGTGGTAGTGGGGGAGTGGAGTAAAGGAGGGGGGAGTGGGGGAGTGGAGTAAAGGAGGGTGGAGTGGAGGAGTGGTAGTGGGGGAGTGGAGTAAAGGAGGGGGGAGTGGGGGAGTGGAGTAAAGGAGGGTGGAGTGGGGGAGTGGTAGTGGGGGAGTGGAGGAGTGGTAGTGGGGGAGTGGAGTAAAGGAGGGGGGAGTGGGGGAGTGGAGTAAAGGAGGGTGGAGTGGAGGAGTGGTAGTGGGGGAGTGGAGTAAAGGAGGGTGGAGTGGAGGAGTGGAGTAAAGGAGGGTGGAGTGAACAATAATGTGGTGCACCCCATCTACGTAGTCTAACCATCAAACTATCTCTGAGGGAGCTGATTGGTCCAACTTGTCACATGACTCCATGCAGCCAGTGAGGAGTGAGTAGCCATGTTCCAAGCTGTGAATTGTGTGGTTAATATTGAAATCAGGTTTGCTAATTACTACAGCTCATTAATTACTCAATAATTAATGCCATATGAATCCCCAGACTTGTCTAATTAAAGTGAATTAATTAATAAATCAATTGATTTTTAAGTTAATTTAATTTCCTGTTAAACTGGTGGAATCTTTGTGGAATAATCTACTGTGACCTACTGTAATAGGTCAAAAACATAGAACGTGATCAAGTAAATGTGACAGATTTTCTTTGACAGAACCGCTCTTCTGTCAGTTCACTAATTGGGCTAGATAAAATGGATACTATGTAAACATGTACTAATGTACTAAGAAAAAATGCATGTATATAAGTATGTATATGTCTCTCCGGTTAAGAGTGTCTTATACAGTATATGTCCGTAATGTACAGTAATTGTGCTATTCAACTGTTCTCAATCACCTATTTCCCATATCCTCTCTTTAAACAATCTCACTTTGGAAGACTCACATTAGTAAACATGAGGGCCCATTCACTGAGTTCACAAAAGTTAAACATTTTATAATCAATGAATCGTAGCTTATTAAGACTTGCAGCTCAAACCAACCATTAGCATGTTCATATTAAATAGTAATCGTAAAACATTTGGGAATTTTATTAAACAGCAAAGAGCATAAAGCTTTTGTTCTCTTGTTTTCTCGGGAAACCTATCCTAATATCCTTATTATCTTTTTAATTTAGGTGTAATTGGTGTTTTGGGATCACAGTCGGTTATTGACACAATGAGCAGCAGAGCTTGAAATAGCTGTCTTAATCATGCAAGTCACAGAAGGAGACTCCTACTTGCTATAGCTCTCTAAGTGGATAATGTGTTTGCGAAGGTATTATACAGAAAGCTGGCAGATAGAGTGTCTGCTTCCATATTCGTGAAAATCTTGTAAAAAGTGAAAGAGTACATTTCGGCATTTGCATTCTTTTCTGTATTGCTTCCACCTTCTGGGGGGTTGAGCTGCTTCTCTTGAAGTGTTAAAATTTTTAAAAAGAGAAAAGGAAGATTGTGTTCGCCCCATTTAACTGCAAATTATATTCATAACCTATAGTCGCCGTATGGAATTGGATACTTGCCAAGTAAAAGTACCGCACAGGGACTGAAGAGGTTGTCCCTTGCAGCGCCGATAACGTTCTGGAAGAGCAAAACATTCACACTTTCTTTTTGTCAATATATGAGCTTTTGTATACAATTTCATTTTAACTTTAAACTTGATGTCAAGCTGAAAACATTTTTTTTTACTAATAAATAAGTAAAAGTTGTAGATCTGCCTGCATGCAGTGCCCAC
>NC_083776.1:919829-947329 GCF_963514075.1 Conger conger
AGCAAGAAGAGGAATGAGCCGCAAGACCCTGGTGGGATTACATTCAAAGCTTTGGACACAGTTAATCATTCTTATAAAAGTTTCTCAGAGAGTATTGCGTTCTTAAGGAGGATTGTTTTCAACAAGGTTTGGAGCAAATACCGCACAACATGCTATACCTAAGAGGGCTGAGACCTTGGCAAGCAACCCGGCAGATACTAGTTTGAAGCAGTGGTGGATTTACCCTTAAGAAGGAGAGAGGCCTACATATCGAGCCCCTGAGAGTACAGCATGCAAGCACTGACCTTTAGACTTCATTAAACTTTATATTCTACACTGATGAAACTTATAATGTTCTCCTACAATAATATCCTATAGACGACATGTGGGCCAAGACCTACAGCATAAAGGAAAGGGAGAATATCTCATTAAGCACAGGCCTCTGGGATATCAAAGCAATCTGGTTTGCCCCTCAGTTCCCAAGAAGCAATTAAAATATTAGCTCAAGATGTAATGGCATTCACAAATATTGATATTTGTGGAAAACCCTTATGCAAGAAACATTGAAAAAAAAGTTCAAGCCAAACTTTGAGAACACCCAAAGCTACGATACCAATTTACAAAGCACAATTACTGGCCAAAAAAAGAAAAAAAAAGAAAAAAATGTCATCCAACTCCCACGGCTTTTATGTCCCTTTGTTGGTCTGCTGGCGCAGTAGGTGTGCAGTGTATTCTGTTATGCAAGCAAAGAGGCGAAAGCAGAGGAATTAGTAGTGTGGCATCGTGTAGCATAGGCACTGGAGGTCCACACTGAGCAAGCTGCCTGGATGTTGTTCTTGTGTAGGATAAGAGTGGGCAGAAAAGCGGCCTTCATTGATGAAAACCCGGGAATCAGGGTCTCACCGACTGGCCTGGGTTCTACGCTGGGTTAGCACCACTGCGTTACCACCACTGTGCTAGCCCCATTGTGTTAGCTCCACTCCATAGCATCACTGCGTTACCACCACTGTGCTAGCCCCATTGTGTTAGCTCCACTCCATAGCACCACTGCGTTACCACCACTGTGCTAGCCCCATTGTGTTAGCTCCACTGTGCTAGCCCCATTGTGTTAGCTCCACTCCATAGCACCACTGTCTTAGCCTCTCTCCACATCACCATTTAACCCCACTCCATCAGTAGCACTCCATTAGCGTCACTCCATGAGTGCCCCTGCTTTAGCCACACTCTGTTAGCACCACTGCGTTAGCGTTACTTTGTTACATACACATTTACGTTTCAGTCATTTGGCAGACTTACAAGTGCATAGGTTCTTCCACAGGTTAAAGCATCAAGTCCATAACTAGTAAAATACACATGAAGGGCTGTTCAGTCATCGTTTTTTGGGGTATCAACACTGCGTTAGCCGCACTCCATTAGCACCGCAGTGTTACCTCCACTGCATTATCCCCTGAAGCACTTTGGACCAATACCTTCCACCAACACACACACACACACACACACAATCTGAAACCATGCTCACATCAGCCAGCCTACGTATGAGTGGCACAGTTTAGTGCCTCTCCGTCATTAATGCCTTTACGGGAGAATTTGAGATGTCGGCTCCCAGCGACGCTGACACGGGTTTGAAGCCTCCCATTTACGCTGTTCCCCTGTTCAACACTACGGCGCTGTTCCCCTGTTCAACACTACGGCGCTGTTTACTAACATAGTGCCACACCGGCATTATTATTATTACTCAATCATAATAATATTCATCATCAACATCACTCATAATAAGGCCGACACTTAACTGGAGCAACTTGCTATTAAATCATTAAAGGCAGATGTTGTTATCTAGAGTAACTTGCGATTAAATCGTTCAATTAAATAGATGCACTTGGAGGAACAATAACACCAATGTCATCAGAAGAAAACGGCAGTAATTAATGTGAAGAAACAGGCAGAGGAACAAAGTTATATTGAAATGCGAGAATAAAGCATAGCGCCTGATGGTTCTTCTTAAAAGAAGCATGCCTGCTTCAGAGCGATGTGAACTCGGAGCATAGCGATGCAGCAAGGCGCCAGTGTGGACTGGGGCCCAGAACGTCAGAGTGGAGTTAGACCTTTAAAAAAAAATCACATGTTCAAAAACCATATGTGAACACCAAACACGTGAAGGGCACAGATTTGAAACTGTGAAAATACTCTGACTAAAAGAATTTGAATGGAAAATCGTGACAGTATGTCAAGTCATATGTTTCGTTTTCATGTGAAGGTTGTGAATGACTCGACACTGTGAAAGCGCATTTCATTTTCAGATATGAATATTTTAATGTAAAAAGCAAATTTCACGTGATTATTTTTTGTCCTAAACGAAGCAAGGCTGCATTACAGCCACTGGTCTAGACTTGCGCTTTACTCAGCCACACAACCCCACGAAAGGAAGTATCATTTGTGACTGACGATGTTGCAATCAGGTGTGTGTGGCTTGGCTCCACCAATCAGACGCGAGGTAATGGCAGAGGCAGCGCACCCATTGGTTGGTAAGTTTGCTTGCGGAGAGCTTGGCTCTGGATTGATGCGTAACGATGTGATCTCTTCCCCCTGAAGCAGACGGGCAGTGACGGAGAGGATGCCGAAGGCGTGGAAGTTGTTGAGAGCCATCTGCTTCCCTCTGCTCGTGCGTCTCAGAGCATTTGTGCTAAGTCGCAGGTCTCTGTTTCACAGCCTGTGAGATTTATTTCTGATACAGGTATTAAAGAGTCTTATGTCAAACTCCACAGCGTTCCCCTCAGTCGTTTAAACGTCTTTTTCTGTCTCGTGTCCCCTTTTTGGGCGGCACGGATGGTGCAGTGGGTAGCACTGCTGCCTCACAGCAAGGAGGTCCTGGGTTCAAATCCCGGTTGGCCGGGGCCTCTCTGTGTGGAGTTTGCATGTTCTCCCCGTGTTTGCGTGGGTTTCCTCACACAGTCCAAAGACATGCAGGTTAGGCTGATTGGAGAGTCTAAATTGCCCATAGGTATGAGTGTGTGAGTGAATGGTGTGTGTGCCCTGTGATGGACTGGCAACCTGTCCAAGGTGTATTCCTGCCTTTCACCCAATATATGCTGGGATAGGCTCCAGCCCCCCCTGCGACCCTGTTCAGGATAAGAGGGTTAAGATAATGGATGGATGGATGGATGGATGGATGGATGGATGGATGAATGTCCCCTTTTTGGTTTTTCGTCATGGTGTTCTTCTGACTCAGCAAGGGCAAAACTCTGAAAAGCACTAAACGGTGAGAATTTTTTTTTTGCAACGAGGCTGGGGGGGGGATTTCTTGCTTTTTTTTTGTATTTCAATTTAAACCGATACACTACCCAAACTATAGCCAAGATGTGCTTTCAAAACAAAGTTGCAAAAGCAGCCGCCCAGAAGACTTGAAAAGCAAATAGCATGGCCAGTATGCCGTATGATGGACAGCGCGTAGAGATCGTGTGCACATCCCTGCCCATAGTCTGGATGATCAGGCCGGTCACATTTTCTTGCCGAGTTATTGTTGTGCCTTGTCAAAGCGATAGCTCTCATTGACGCTCGCTGAGAATTAGTTGCGTGCTGTCGGGCAGGAGCTGATCGGTTGGTTGCTAGATGAGTCATCACTTACAGTCACTCACAGACACTGTTCAGTGTTTTTACCCATCACTCACAGACACTGTTCAGTGTTTTTACCCATCACTCACAGACACTGTTCAGTGTTTTTACCCATCACTCACAGACACTGTTCAGTGTTTTTACCCATCACTCACAGACACTGTTCAGTGTTTTTACCCATCACTCACAGACACTGTTCAGTGTTTTTACCCATAACTCACAGACACTGTTCAGTGTTTTTAAACCATCACTCACAGACACTGTTCAGTGTTTTTACCCATCACTCACAGACACTGGT
This sequence comes from Conger conger, assembly GCF_963514075.1. Lineage (NCBI taxonomy): Eukaryota > Metazoa > Chordata > Actinopteri > Anguilliformes > Congridae > Conger > Conger conger. Next base: position 923,716 of record NC_083776.1, read on the forward strand.
CAGTGTTTTTACCCATCACTCACAGACACTGTTCAGTGTTTTTACCCATCACTCACAGTCACCAAAAAGTAAAAAAAATAGTAGAATAAATACCTAATAAATTGCTCACCGAGTGTATTTGCCATGTCCATATCGCAACCTCAGTTAATTGTCAGATATGACACCAGATCAGCACTAACACATTTAGACATGAGCCTACGACAATCACAGGACACTGTAAAATGAAATGGCAAATTAATTTAATCAGGTTTTGGGCTTAAAAATGCATTTCATAATTTTCCCAAATATACTAAAGCAGCAAATGAAAAGTCTTCCTGAGACTCCACACTATGCAAGCTTAGCTGTGGCCTGTAGTGTGAAGAAAGGCAGACTAGTTACACCGTGTCTCAAAGGAGGCACACAGATCTCGACACCCCTGAATTGGCAGCATGGGTGCTCAGCCTCACTTTAAGTGGCAAATTCGAGGAAAAGCATTTGGTGTTTACCATGAGATATGTTCTCATGCTCCATGGAACAGGCAGATATGAGAAAAGTGAGAGATACAGTAGATACTGGTTAGCTAAGAGATATGTCCAGCAATTTTACGGCCCTGGTTATGCAGAAAATTGCTTCAGAAAAGAGATGCTCACACCATCCTGGAGCTTTGTCAGGTGTATCTCAGCAAAACCTTTCCACGTGGAACCAGTCTTACAGAAATGAACTTGCTTGCTTGCTGGGAATGGTCTGGTCCTCAGGCCACAGGTACATTTGCAAGACAAGGCATTCTGAGAACTGACAGTGAGATATTTGCACACAGCACAATGTGTCAAACCCAACTTGATTCACTCATGAATTACGGCCGTTTCCCCTCCAACAAGGCCTTGCAACAAACACCTGCTAAAGCAGACTTATCATTAATCAATTTATGCATTTATTTGCACATTACTTACAGGCTCTAGAATGGGTGGAGCTTTCAGTCCGTCATTCATTACTCTGGGCAAAGGATTCTCATTGGGTCATACACACTCACCGAGCACTTTATTAGGAACATTTTTACTTTATTACACCTACTTATTCATGCGATTGTCTAATCAGCCAATTGCGTGGCAGCAGTGCAATACATCCAATCATGTAGATACGGGTCAAGAGCTTCAGTTAATGCTCTCATGTGAGACCATCAGAATGGGGGAAAATGTGATCTAAGTGACTTCAACCGTGGAATGATTGTTGATGCCAGACATGGTGGTTTGAGTATCTCAGAAACTGCTGAACTGCTGATGGCTCACACACACTAGTCTCTAGAATTTGCAAAGAATGGTGCAAAAAAACTAAATCCAGTGAGCAGTAGTTTTGCAGACAGAAACGTTTAATTAATGAGAAATGGTCAGACTGGTCAAAGCTGACAGGAAGGTGACAGTAACGCAAATAACCACACATTACAACAGTGGTATGCAGAAGAGCATCTCTGAACACACAACGCATCATAACTCTAAGTGGATAGGCTACAGCAGTAGAAGTCTAAAAAAAATAAGTCTAATAAATACCTAATAAAGTTCTCACTGAGTGTATAAGCCAGTAATGCACGGCACATTCGTCCAACCCCCAGGAGTCAAACACGCACGTGCACTCCTGAGCGCCATTTAAGTGAAGGAAGGGGAGGCAGCCAATCAGAGAAGGGCCTGTTAATGGCCCCCGTTTCCGTGAGCACAAGTGCGCACTATTCCTCCGGGATCACACCCCTGCTGAGACATAATTTATGAAGCTATTCACGAAACACATTAGGGTAATCACTCAAGTTACCAGTATGTGTTTTATGCAAAATCTGGCTATTACTCAAGAATGTAGCATTTAAACTACACAATAAATGTTAGTGATTACACAGGTCGTTTCGCTTCTGTAAGAATGCTGCAAAGTTTACAAATAACTATCTTCCGGGGCGAATGTTTGTTGTTGTTTTTTTATTTTTTTATTCAGTATTGTCAGTTTTACTTGGGTCTACTTGCTTTTATCCTAAATGCATTTTAAACATTTTTAAAATCATTCACACCCATAAATGAAAATGAAGACAAATCTCCCCCTTTTCCCATGAATTGATTTAATTATAAAATATAGATCCAGTGAAGTCTATGTGGGTGCTGAACTGCGCACTAAGCTTTTGGACGGGTGCCAATTCTCTGTCCTGTTGTGTAACCTGCGACGCACACACAGGGCTGATCACCCTGCCACCCAGGCGCCGACACGCCTCCGTTTCAGACAAGCCCTTGCGGTTCACCTGCTGTCCAGGTATCCAGGTGGAAATGACAGGCTCGAAGCCACCCTGCTGTGGAGCAGAGGTCAGTGGTCAGAGGACAGGCTGGGGAGCTGCCCTGCATTTAACTGTGTCACCTGAATCCACAGGACCAGGCCAGGGTCAGGGGCTTCATTTAAAAATGCCCTCACCCTTCCTCAGGCACGAGGGGGAGCAGGGGTTTATTAATTTAACTTTATTCTCGATTCCCTGGGATCAGGAACGCAGTGTCCTGCTTCTGCTTTTCAGCGAGTGTATAATTCTGTGTGCCAGCGGCTGTTTCATTTGTCCTCCCCCCCCCCCCATCTTAGCTCAGCTGAGAGGTCAGCAGGGAAAGGCCACACTCCTCCAGGTGGAAATACATTAAGGCCCCGCCCATCTGGCAGCTGAGCAGGCCGTACAGGGTCCAGCCTGAAACCCACATTATCACAGTGACTTTTCTGTTATCCAGTAATCTACAGGGTCCAGCCTGAAACCCACATTATCACAGTGACTTTTCTGTTATCCAGTAATCTACAGGGTCCAACCTGAAACCTTCAGTATCACAGTGACTTTTCTGTTATCCAGTAATCTACAGGGTCCAACCTGAAACCCACAGTATCACAGTGACTTTTCTGTTATCCAGTAATCTACAGGGTCCAGCCTGAAACCTTCAGTATCACAGAGACTTTTCTGTTATCCAGTAATCTACAGGGTCCAGCCTGAAACCCACATTATCACAGAGACTTTTCTGTTATCCAGTAATCTACAGGGTCCAGCCTGAAACCCACATTATCACAGAGACTTTTCTGTTATCCAGTAATCTACAGGGTCCAACCTGAAACCTTCAGTATCACAGTGACTTTTCTGTTATCCAGTAATCTACAGGGTCCAACCTGAAACCCACATTATCACAGAGACTTTTCTGTTATCCAGTAATCTACAGGGTCCAACCTGAAACCCACATTATCACAGAGACTTTTCTGTTATCCAGTAATCTACAGGGTCCAACCTGAAACCCACATTATCACAGCGACTTTTCTGTTATTCCAGGAATAACACTCCCTGGAAGAACGGTCGTTGCAGTAACTTCAAATCGGTCTCTCTTTCTGCAGTGCAATATTTCACACTGAAATATTATGTAAAAGACCACATCCAAGTGGACAACAATCTGAGTTGTTGAGAATCAATCTTATCGATACTGTCACACAGCATCAGTAATACAGTAAACACCAAGCACAACAACATAAAAAGTTACATTGCACTGTGTCATTGAAATATGCCAATACAACAAAATCTAAATGGGGCAACAAATAACTATAAGGCAAAAGTAAAGATACAGTGCTCTCATGCGAATGTGCAGTCTACTTCACAGGACATCCTGCCGTTCCTGTGCATCTGGCCAAAGATTCTCATATGCAGCATCAGATATTCTCTCTGGCAATGCAATGTGGAAAAAATCTTTCCATGCCTCATTCAAGCCCACAGGCTTCTGGCATGATGTGCTCACATGCAGCCTTATGACGGTTGGATGGACCGTTTTGCATATGATGACATTCACAAAGAGTTGATGCACAGATGTGTTTGAGAGTAAACCTATTCAGCAGCAAACAACGTTATCTATTCTGATCACTAAGTCTTATGCCAATGATAATTGGGCCAATTGTAGACAATTGTACTTTACAGTTTTTCTCAATCGCTTTTGCCCATTTCCTGCAACATTTTAATCTCATAAATGTAGGATCACTTGCCGAAACATTTTATGCATACAGCACAACATTATGGTGCACATCCAAAAGCGCGTCCCTCAAAATCTAACTGAGTTAGTCAGTGTCATGAAAGTGAGAAGTCCCTTGATCATTGCTTGTCAAATCAAGACAGTCAAAATAGTTAGACATGTTGTCATTATGATAAACCTGGAAGAATGATACAGATACATTTAATAAAAATACACTAAAGAAAAGCTGCCTGTGAAGTAATAGCATGTAGCTAGGGGCGGCCTGTAGCGTAGTGGTTAAGGTAAATGACTGGGACACGCAAGGTTGGTGGTTCTAATCCCGGCGTAACCACAATAAGATCTGCACAGCCGTTGGGCCCTTGAGCAAGGCCCTTAACCCTGCATTGCTCCAGGGGAGGATTGTCTCCTGCTTAGTCTAATCAACTGTACGTCGCTCTGGATAGGAGCGTCTGCCAAATGCCAATAAAGTAATAATATGTAGCCACACATAATCTGTGGCTGGAGGAGCTGAAACAGCTGCCTTCCAGGCTTCACTGAGGAAAGCACCAGGCTCTTTGCTTCCTGTTTAATGTCAAACCATTTTCTTTTTACCTGCTGCATAGTGTGCTACTTCAGAAAGAGTTTACAACAGCTAGGCTATATATTGCCAGGCTTTAGACTTCCCCAGCTCTGACAATTCACTGCTTGCACTACAAAATAAAACATGTTTTTGACTTGTATTTCCATTAACACAACTTCAATCTCTGCTTCCGAGAATCTTTATTCTTTTTTCGGCTATCTTTTTAAATAGCCGAAATTCCATATCTGGTATTTTAGGGCCGTCAATTTATGCTACTCACACATTTTATGAATGCAACTTTGATGTACAATTACGCAGTATTTATCAACATACACATGTGGATACAAAAAAAATCTGTGACTACACGTTTGATAAATCAGGCGGAATTTGTTCGTTCGGTTCTGATCACGCATACATTTGTACACAGATTTCCGAAAATGTATGTGTATGTCATAATAATACAATTATTAGCTGTGACAGGTTGTACATGCTATTTCTATGACTCTGGCAAAAGTAGAAATACAAAATAAAAATAATACAAAACTATTATTTTAGTATATTGCACTGCTAATAGCAACATAATTAATATTTCAGCGGGTATTTTGAAGCTTTTCCTTTTTAGGACAGGCAAATAGAAAGTTACATTTAATTACAATTAAGCTAGCTAACCTCCAATTTTTTCCATTCACTTTCCATGGCATTGGAGCTGCTACTTGTTGATATAATATTAGTAATTTATGTGACCATTGTTTTATACTTGTTCCCGTGACCTTTGGTATGCACTGTTTATGTTTCTTAGGATAAAAGCTTCTGCCAAATTAATGCAATTAATTCCCAATGAGCCAAATAAGGAATGCTTTTCAGAAACAAATTTATTTTTTAGAAACAATGATTTCAATTTGGAAATAGGGATTATATTTTAGAAACAAGGATTTAAATGAGGAAATAAGGTTTCCTTTTTAGAAACAAGAATGGATGGATTGTGCCTCTGGGCCACCGTAGTATTGTATTCAAGCAACATTCAAATGGTGATGTAACCATCACGACTAGAAATGGGACTGAAAGCAATGGAGTTGCTTCTCAAAGGGTTAAGACCAGTGTTGTTGTGAGCTCATTCCTGGATGGAGGGTCGCAGAGAAAACCTCCCCTCCCTCCCTCCCAAAAATCTCACATTTTCCCTCTCAGTGCATCTGCAGCCGCAGATAGTATTACCGTGAATTAAGAATGCTCTATAGACCATACTGTATACCGACACAGTCAACTTCTGTGTTATGAAATGCCCTTTACTTTTTCATCCATATCTTGCACATGCACTTCTTTTCATGACTTAAACCTGTCTGTTTTGGCAAGCTTGTACATCATTTGTTTAGTCCTCAAACAATAATGATAAACTTTTCTTTAAAAACAAAACAGATTTTCAATCATTATGATTGTTTTACATGATTATTCTTATTATAACTATTATAACTATAACTATTACTATTATTAGTATCCTTAGCAGTATTTTGAGCATGATGGCTGTTGTAGTTTGTTGGAAATGCTGTAATATAATTTATCCCAGGTGATGAGGACCCTAGCGGTCACAGTAACTCAAGGCCACAGGGGGAATTCTAGAAGATTGCTACAAATTACAGGGAGTGTTTTGAAAAAAAAACACCTGTACAATTTGTTGAGCTAGAGGGGTATTTACTGCATGTAATTATACAAATGAACAGCTACAAATTACACGTTTAAATATTGCCACTGTTATTGAAAGCAGAGCTTATGGGCATCTTCACAATGCTAACCAACACGGCACTGGAAAATTCCAATGCAGACATGACATTTTTCAAATGAAAAATTATATATAACAGCTATGAAAATAATATTTTTGAAATATTATTAACACCTCTCTTGGAGACAGGGACCTCATAAAGGTGTTTAAAATAAGTATTCCACCTGTCTGTTTTTTATAGGGATGGGAGAACAGAAAGAACTACATTTTAATTACCGATGCCAACGAGGTCTGAACAATCGTGTCAAAGTTCTCACGCCTGATTCATAGTTAAAACCCACTTCTCCGGGCAGTAAAAAAAAACAGGCGGGTACCGTTTCTCCGGAGATTGCATGAGTATGTTCGTATGCATATATCTGCAAACTCTGCTCACGACCGCTGTGGCCTCCCAAAGGAACGTTGCTCCCAGCTAATCCCTTGTACATCATAATCCAGTTCAGATACACTCTTAAAGGAAAAGTAAACGGCTGTTTGGGTTTTCACGGGATTCCAGAAATGTATACCTAACAATATCGGAGAGTGAAGCGGGTAGAATAGAACAGTGTTTATTTTGAAACGCTATTCTCCACTGCGGAATCCAGCCTTGACAACAGCATTCCAACAGCAGGGAGAGAAAGGCAGACTAGTAAAGATTAGTATATTCTTTCAGTATGGCACACCATGCAGTCCCCATCAGTGCTATTTACAGTACATGAATAATGAAGATAAGGTGTGTTTACGCTGGTCGGGGTGTGTGGACCTTTCAGAAGTCGAATTTCCTCCGTTTACAGAACCTCGGCAGCCGCGATGCCTTCTCGTGCGTCTTGGGTTCAGGGCGTGGGTGGGGGCACGCTCGTGTATTCTGCTGAAGAGCACTTTACAACAGAATCCAAAAATAAATTAAGTGAAAGAAAAAAAAAACTAAGAGAAAGGAAAGAGATGACATCTATTCTTGTGGGCTAATAGCTGGCTGTGAGGCCGGATCTTCTGCCTCCAGCTGGGAGCTCATTCTCAGATCCTGTTCCAGGCGGTGGGGACCGCCTAATTAACAGAAAGTTGCCCAAACTCTTACCACCGCGGCCCCAACCGTGGGCGGGGAACAACGCCCCCCCCACCCCACCCCCCACTGTGCGGGGCGGGGGCCGAGCGCCAATCAGACCCATGCAGATGAGTGAGGCGTGCGGCTCCCCGCCGCCTGATTGGCTGCCGGCTGCTCTGAGGCAAAATGGCCGATCTTGGACGCGCCGTCGCCACTGAAGCCGCTTCCCAGAAAGCTCTGCCCTCGGGACCCGGCGATGAGGCTTCATCTCAAGACCCTTTGAGTGTTATTTCATTAGCTCTCGCGTTTCTGGAGGAGGGGGAGTTTTTGTGCGTCGGAAAATGAACCCCCAGAAAAGGGCAAACCATCTTTGATTGAGCTTCACGTTAATTATAATCGATTTAAATTTAGAATCGGAGAGAAGACGCTCTCATGTGTTAAACAAGCAGTGTGAAATGCCACCCATGCGCAGCTGCTTCCCTTGTCATTCGAGGGTGTAGTGCGCTTAGTCTAACCTTTGTGCATTTCTCTTTGAATTATCTTGAGTAATAAAAATAGAAAATAAAAAGCAAGGGAGCCAATGTGAAACTGTACAGAAGTAAAAGTACAGTTGCACACACTGCACACGCTGTGTCTCTCCTCCTCTCACACACACACACACTCACTCACTCATATACACACACACTCACGCTCTCTCTCTCTCACACATATACACCCTCTCTCTCTCTCTCCCACACACGCACATAAAAATTCTAATTCAAATTGCTTTATTGACATAAAATACACATGCAGTTATTTTCAAAGCATACATATGAATAATATACAAAATAATCTCTCTCTCTCTTTCTCTCTCTCTCTCTCTCTCACACACACACACATACACCCCTCCCTTGGGACATGAGCTACAAATGGTCCAAGTGTAGGCTTTGTGAAGAAACAGCATGCAGAGATAATGACCGTAAACGCCTTCCTTTCCAAACGGAGCATTCAATCAGCCCAGAAGCTCAGCTGCGGGTGCCCTGAAGATGAGCCCTCCTCTGTCCATGCTCCTGGAGACTAGCCTCAGTGTCAGAGGCAGCAGGAAGCTGCCATTCTGGCCGAGGATTACGTACGATCTGTATTCATTATGTAAGTTAGCTTTGAGAGAATGAACTATAGTGCTATAGTGACTATTTTATAGCTTTATTTGCTGACTAACTTATTACTTTCTATTTTATTTCCCGGGAGATAATAGGTCACCATTTGCAGGTATTTAGGAGCGGTTACTAACTGACGTACTCGACGGATATTTACATGCAACACATTTTCACAGCAGGATATTTATTGAAACCAATTAGCACAATAGCCTTGCTCAGGAGCCCCAAGTTAATTTTAGGAGTGTGTGTGATGTGGTGGGCCCCATTAAAACCATAGCCCACCAACCCTCCCACCCCGTCCTGATCCCCTGGTCCATCTGTCCATTCCCATAGAACCTGAGCACCCTGTAGAGCACCAGTGCATGCAAGCCAACCCTGCAGCAGGAAATGGACAAAGCGCATTTCCTCTCTCATGGTAAATGGTTGGCATTCATAAGCTTTATCTAAAGCGCTGTACAATTGATGCTTCTCAATCACCCATTCATACACACCAATGGCGATTGGCTGCCATGCAAGGCACCAACCAGCTCGTCAGGAGCATTTGGGTTAGGTGTCTTGCTCAGGGACACTTCGACACACCCAGGGTGGGATCGAACCGGCAACCCTCCGACTGCCAGACGACTGCTCTTACCGCCTGAGTCAATGAGACGACTGCTCTTACCGCCTGAGCCAATGAGACGACTGCTCTTACCGCCTGAGCCAATGAGACGACTGCTCTTACCGCCTGAGCCAATGAGACGACTGCTCTTACCGCCTGAGCCAATGAGACGACTGCTCTTACCGCCTGAGCCAATGAGACGACTGCTCTTACCGCCTGAGCCAATGAGACGACTGCTCTTACCGCCTGAGCCAATGAGACGACTGCTCTTACCGCCTGAGCCAATGTCGCCCCTCTCCGCTCCATCTCTTTTCTGACTGCCACAGCTGTGGTCATGATTGACGTGACACAAATCACTATCGTCACAAAGAGACAATAACGCTGGAAAGGCCAACAGTTCCTTGCCTCCGAGAACGGCCAGTGCTACAGCATCGATTTCTTTACCCACAGCGACCTAAATTCATAAAGACGATGAAATCAAATATTGCCCAACTATTTTCTTGGAGTAAAGGAAACATCTGAATCGATTTCAACATTTCAACTTCGAAATTATAGAGGTTTTGTTACATGGGGTAAGGGAAAAATATGTCAGGGCATATTACAAGCACACTGAGAAAAGCAAAACAAGACGAAATACAAAGTGTAAAAAGTATTTAAAGTGCAAGTTCTTTTTTCAGTAATAAGAAATTCAGCATGATTCTCCCTTTCCCTGCTCCGGCTTGCCTGTTTGGAGTGCCCTTTTACACACGCTCTCTCACACGGCTCTTAGTCATCCATTCCACAGTGAACACAGGTTTGTGTGAGCAGTGACGACACTAAAACCATTTACATTTCACGCATGTAGTCTGTAGTACAGTTTACTCGCGTGAGTTATAAATAATTTCTGTACAATGTTCACAATTATTTATCCATACCCAAATGTCCTTACCAACTTCATCACACACATTTGTGTGATCATATGTGCAAAATTTGCTTCGATAGCGCTAGATTGAACAATTTGTATAAAATCATCACTCATACCCTTGCTGAATACCATGCCCGAGAAATACACATTCACACATGGGTACCAGTACCTGTTGCCTTTTGTGGACTGGGGTTTTTTGAGAGGAATACGGCACAACCTGCCTGTATTCCTTTGCAATGTTCCCCTGCTTAACTGTGGAGTCCCTCCTCAATGGATATGCCAATGGCCTTCTACAGAACTACAGAACTGTGCGACAGGTGCAGTTTCTTCTGAACTGGAATCAGTGTCAATTGTTTGAATTTATAACTCATTTATTAATTGGACCCTCATCCCTCATCCCACAATCCCCCCCACACACACACACGCACACACACACGGTCACACACACACGCACACACACAGTCACACACGCACACACACACGGTCACACACACACACACACGCACACACACACACACACGCACACACACAGTCACACACACACACACACACGGTCACACACACACACACACACAGCACACACACACACACACACGCACACACACGGTCACACACACACACACACACACGCACACACACACACACACACACACGCACACACACAGTCACACACACACACACACACACACGGTCACACACACACACACACACTTCACTCCCCTTGCTTTCCCGCTCTTCCGCTCCCCCCCCCCTCTCCTCCATAATCTCCAGTGTGCGTGTCCAGTGAGCAGGAATGTTATTCTGCGTGGAACACAAGTTACAGCTCTCTGAGAGTCTGCCCAGCCCTGGCCCAGGGCACCAGATCAATGTCACACTGGGGTCGAGGAGGCTGCTGAGCCAGCCCGGGGTTCGGCACTCAGCCCCGTGAAATACTGTGCTTTTAATTACACTCCCAATCTGACACGAGCAGACCAGACAAAGAGAGGGGGTGAGAGAGAGAGATAGGGTGAGAGAGAGGGAGAGCAAGAGTGTGAGAGGGAGAGGGAGAGGGAGAGAGTGGGAGCAAGAGGGTGAGAGGCAGCAAGAGAGAGGGAGAGAGAGGGAGAGCAAGAGAGAGAAGGAGAGAGAGGCAGAGGGAGAGAGGGAGAGAGAGGGAGAGAGAGCAAGAGAGAGCAAGAGAGTGAGAGAGGGAGAGAGAGAGGGAGAGGGAGAGAGAGCAAGAGAGCAAGAGAGAGGGAGAGAGGGAGAGAGAGGGAGAGAGAGCAAGAGAGTGAGAGAGAGAGAGAGAGAGAGCAAGAGAGAGGGAGAGAGGGAGAGAGAGAGGGAGAGAGAGCAAGAGAGAGGGAGAGAGAGTGGGAGAGAGGGAGAGAGGGAGAGAGGGAGGGCAGGAGGGATGACGAGAGAGAGGAGATGGTGTTTTATGGTCGCCAGCCTGCCTGCAGTGGCTGTTATTTTTATATCAAAGCAGCGCTGTTATTGATAGCTCCGCTGGAGTGAATGAGTGTTAGTGTGCATTATCTTTCATTACTACAGAGCACAGAGGATTGAGATTATTATGATGTAGTACGTACTTCTCCGGACACGTTTGACTGATTGTCTGTCTGGGTGTCTGCTTGTTGCAAACGGGGGAGGGGGGCAGTGGGGGAGGGGGGGGGGGTGCACGTCAAAGGAGGAGAGAACGAAGCGATTGCTTATCCCCCCATCTCTGGCTGTCAGCACGCCGCGGTTTGTTTGTGTGTGAGTGCTTTTGGACGGACAAAAACAAAACAAAAGATGACAAAGTGGCGCAGGTGTTCGTGGCGAGGAATAGATGAGTCCTGTCGGCTTGGCAGACGCACCGTGCGTTCGCAGTAATTAATGGAACCTTAAAAAGGTCTACAGAAGGCTACGTTGCTTTATATTAAACAATCATTTGTCTGCGCTCCAGTACAGAGATTGAGTGCCGTTGCGTTTGTTGGTCGAAGGAGCGGGAGTGTGTTCAGCGCTTCTCTGCGCTGTAAGTGCAGTCAGGCTTGCTCTCAGGCCTCCGCCGTTCCGCCACAAACCCCGGCTTTGGATTGATGTTCGTCCCCAACCTCGCGACCAATGCACTGCTTTGTTAGGGCATTCGATACTAAATAGCTTATTATAGCTTTTACCAAATACCAAACCCAAGGATGCTTTACCGGATAAAAGGATATCCAACAGAAAACATATGAGAACACAAATATACCAGAAAAACGTAAATTGCTGAAGGGAGGCCTGTAGCGTAGTGGTTAAGGTGCATGACTGGGACCCACAAGGTCAGCGGTTTGATTCCCAGTGTAGCCACAATAAGATCCAGGGGAGGACTGTCTCCTGCTTAGTCTAATCAAATGTACATCGTTCTGGATAAGACCGTCTGCCATTAATGTAATGTAATGTAAATGCTAAAGATTAATTTATAAAACTTATTGAAATAAAATGCAAAACCAGGAGAGGAAACAAAGGAGTTTGAATGTAAAGATGCTGGTGCAGTCGCAGAGATGTTGGGGTTGTGAGTTGCAGAGTTTGGGGGCCATAGCCCCCAATAGAAGGGAGGGGACCACCAGAAATCTTTGCCTTTTTGCGTTGGTAATAACCTCTGCTGACTCACCAAGGGAAAGGAATATACCCACAAATCATGACAATATAGATCAGATCCGTATGGCAAACTATGCCACATAAGGGCACTTGTTAGGCAAATGAATTAAATTCCTGTTATGCATTTCTCCGGGGGACTTGAGAGATCAGTGCAGATGTTAAATTCCCTCTCGATTCACGCAGACTCATTCAGCAGAAACATAAGGCGCTGCTGAATCGTACATCACTGGCACCTAAACCTGGGATGAAAACATTTCCTGGGTGTTATGTACACTTCCTGTATCTATGAGCCTTTACCGTGCTCTAGGGAGGTCTAGCATGAGCAGGGCACACACGTACGGGAAACACCATGTGCACAAGAGCCAAACGCACAGGCATGAGCCAAATACATGCGAACGAACACGTGTGTGTGCGCGTAGCACGCGTGCATGGTAAAAACGTGCAGGCTTGAGCCAAACGCATATGGATGAGCCAGATAATTTGGGTTTCTGTTGTGGTTTTTGTAGCAGCCTGTTCTTGGGCATTTCATTCCATTATGTCAGAAAAGAACATGCTGTTCGCGAGCAGACAGGCTCGATCGGGAAACGGAGTCACACACACGACTCTAAGTGGCACATATTCATTTTGGCATGTGCATGAATTAATCACTTTGTCCAGGAATGCTTTATTAGGATTGAACAGAATCCCTGTGTGACAGCATGTGCTGCGTTCCTGATTACAAATATCGGAATTTCTACATTTTTAAATACAATAATAGGCACCTTTTATCTTGAACAGCAGGAGATCTTACAGTAAATTATTTGATGTGGGTGTCTCGGTGGCGCAGCCTGTAGAGCACTGACCGCATGCTCATTGCGAGCCGCGACGTCGGCGGTTCCAATCCGACCGCCCGACATTTGTCGCATGTCTTCCCCTCTCTCTCGCTCCCATTCTTCCTGTCTCTCTACACTATACTCCACTCCAATCAAGCTGAAAAAGGCCTAAAAAATATCTTTAAAAATGATTTGATGTCATTTCTACAACCGAAGCTTGCTGTTGCCAGGGGAAACGTATGTAGGTGTGATAACCACTGAGGTGCGAGAAGCCACCAATGTGAGAGCTCAAAGAAATGGAAATAAATTGCAGGGTACAGTCCTTTTTCAAAAGGTACACACCTTTCCCCACATGGTACAGTCCTTCCCCACATGGTACAGTCCTTTTTCAAAAGGTACACACCTTTCCCCACATGGTACAGTCCTTCCCCACATGGTACAGTCCTTTTTCAAAAGGTACATACCTTTCCCCACATGGTACAGTCCTTTTTCAAAAGGTACATACCTTTCCCCACATGGTACAGTCCTTTTTCAAAAGGTACATACCTTTCCCCACATGGTACAGTCCTTTTTCAAAAGGTACATACCTTTCCCCACATGGTACAGTCCTTTTTCAAAAGGTACATACCTTTCCCCATATGGTACAGTCCTTTTTCAAAAGGTACATACCTTTCCCCACATGGTACAGTCCTTTTTCAAAAGGTACATACCTTTCCCCACATGGTACAGTCCTTTTTCAAAAGGTACATACCTTTCCCCACATGGTACAGTCCTTTTTCAAAAGGTACATACCTTTCCCCACATGGTACAGTCCTTTTTCAAAAGGTACATACCTTTCCCCACATGGTACAGTCCTTTTTCAAAAGGTACATACCTTTCCCCACATGGTACAGTCCTTTTTCAAAAGGTACATACCTTTCCCCACATGGTACAGTCCTTTTTCAAAAGGTACATACCTTTCCCCACATGGTACAGTCCTTTTTCAAAAGGTACATACCTTTCCCCACATGGTACAGTCATTTCCCACATGGTACAGTCCTTTTTCAAAAGGTACATACCTTTCCCCACATGGTACAGTCATTTCCCACATGGTACAGTCCTTTTTCACATGGTACAGTACATGGTATAGTCCTTTCCCACATGGTACAGTCCTTTTTCACATGGTAGACTCCTTCCCCACATGGTACAGTCCTTTTTCACATGGTACTTGATAAGATTCAAACAGTAGATAGACAGAAAGACACAACATATTTAAACTCAAATTTGAAAGAGATTTGATCCCAGTCATGAATACTCAACTACGGAGAACACAAAGCCATCGAGGCAGTTTGGTTCTGAGTTCATGGCTGCAGAATCAAGATGAAGTCCATCACCTGTGGATGTACTAAGAGTCCGTGTCGCAAACTTGGTGGGTAATTGTCACATGCTTTACTCTTTAGTCCTGATTTGGTGGGTAATTGTCACATGCTTTACTCTTTAGTCCTGATTGTGAGCGCAAATTCCAGCATAATTACGCCTTCAAAGCGAAGTCAAGAAGCAAGCAGATAACAGTGCCAACCCATAATGGGTGAGGTGAACCAGAAAGTTCTATCTGAATAAAGCGAGCCTCTAATGAAGTCCAATGAGTGACGTCAGGGGGGCCCAGACCTCCTGGTTCCCCAGATGTGGGTGTAATTGCTAATTACCGCGGCTGGATAGCGGGGTTGAGAGGAACACGGAAGCGATTACTATAATTCATGTGGAGCAACGACCTCATCACTACGGAACTCGTTTTCCACGCCAGTCCGGAGAACTGAAAACGTGTCATCTTTTGTGTGCGCGTGCAGACGAGCCTTGGAGCACATCTGTGCGGAGGAGATATGCCGGGCCCATGGGCACGGACACCCTGCACTTCACAGTCCCTTTGAGTCCCGGAGCTGGATATTAACGCCGGGCGGAGCTGGAAAAAAGTGGATCTTTCAGCGAGACGATGATCCCCGAGCAAGCCTCAAAATCTACGCAAAAGTATCGTTTCAGAGCGGCTGCTTCAGCAGAAAATTTCATTTCAAAGGGCATCCCACAAGCCCATGACCTCATAAAACACAACAGTCTTTTGGGTGAGATGTCAGAGTGAGGTCCCGACTCCCTGCTCTTTAAAGTTCCCACAATACTTATCGTAAAGAGTATGGTGCTCCCTGGCTAAATTCCCAATCCGGATCTCTCAACGTACCATCTAATCAGGCCCCAGTTTAACTGGCTGAAAAAAAGTATTCTCCCCTCTCCACCTCGGCTGATGTGTGGTGAGCGTTCTCTCACTCTCCACCTCAGCTGATGTGTGGTGAGCGTTCTCTCACTCTCCACCTCAGCTGGTGTGTGGTGAGCGTTCTCTCCCTCTCCACCTCAGCTGATGTGTGGTGAGCGTTCTCTCCCTCTCCACCTCAGCTGATGTGTGGTGATTATTCTGGTGCAAAATGGGTGGGTGCTGCACATCGGTGGCGGTTGAGAAGAGTTTCCCCCTCATCACTGCAAAGCACTTTGAGTGTGAGAAAAGCACTACATGATGCAAGGCATTATTATTATTATAATTATTAGAAGATGACAGATTTTTACAGAAGATAATTATGTATAACTGAAGCATAAATAGAGTTTCATTAGACTCGTAAGAAGTTAGAACAGAGATCTAATAATGAATAATCCCCAAGTCAGAAACTAACAGGCAATAGATGCATATCTAACACTCTATATAAATGTAAATTAGACATCTATAATGCTACAGATCTATTGCTGAGGGTCTCCCAACACGTATTATATAATTACTTTCCATTTTAATTCTTTTCTGGGGTATTAGTGCACTCCCTTTGCTCTGAAGTCAGCAGAGGGTGAAGAAATTAAAGATTGGTCTGAATCCTCTCTGGTCGTATCGCCGCGCTGTTTACAGAATGTTCTCCGCTCCTCGAGCGCGGAGAACCGCGCTTAAAACGCCGGCGTGTTGGGCACGCACGGAGCCCCCCGCCCCCACAAACGGTCTCGCTCGCGGGCGGACCGGGGGGGCACCGGCGAACCGGGGGGGCACCGGCGGGAGACGGGAGCCTCACATGGCTCTCCTCCTCCCCGACGACGCCGTGTCAGCCCCTCCCAGCGCGGGAAACAAACTCAACTCCTCTTCACAGTCACTAACAAATGTTTGTCATGCTAATAGAACGTGTGCGTGTGTGTATGGACAGGTGTGTGTACGGGCGTGTATATATGCTGGTACGTGTGTGTGTGTGTGCACAGGTGTGTGTGTACAGGCGAGTACATACGCTGGCACGTGTGCGTGCGTGTGTGGTCGTATGTATGTCTGTACACGTCTGAGCGAGTGCGCAAATGTCATACACATAAAACAACAGTCCAGAGGAAACAACGGATGAAACGGATGATAAAATACATCTTAAATTCATGTGCAGGGCACTTTCACATCTACTGAATGCAACGCTTTGGCTTTACACACCGTATAATATGTACAAGGACACTGGAGGCCAGGGGGACTGCGGGTTAGGACGCGCGGCGTGTAGCTTTTCCTCATGAAAGGCCAATTCCCGTCATTTCCGCTCATTTATTTATGAGGTAGATAAAGCGCTCCCCATCGCTGCTCTCCCTCACTGTCACTCTCTCTTTATTAGCACCGCCATAAACAATCAGCAAATGTAGGTCACCCTGCTTTAATAATCTCACACCAGTCGCTATGATTTATTAATAACTTTCAGCCTGTTCTAAGTGCCTTATTGCGATGACTCTTCACCTCCATGCTGGAGTGTAATAATACTGCAGGAGGAATGTCGGATTTATACTGATCTGTGTGTGCGTGTGTGTGTGTGCATGCGCGTGCATGTGTGTGTGCGTGTGTGTGTGCATGCGTGTGTGTGTGCGTGTGCGCGTGCGTGTGTGTGTGTGCATGCGCGTGCATGTGTGTGTGCGTGTGTGTGTGCATGCATGTGTGTGTGCGTGTGCGCGTGCGTGTGTGTGTGTGCGTGGGTGTGTGTGCGTGTGCATGTGTGTATGTGTGTATGTGTGTGCATGTGTGTGTGTGTGTGTGTGTGCGTGGGTGTGTGTGCGTGTGTGCATGTGTGTATGTGTGTATGTGTGTGTGCATGTGTGTGTGTGTGTCTGTGTGTGTGTGCATGTGGTTGTGTGTGTGCGTGTGTGTGTGTGTGTGAGTTGGTGAGGTGTGTGTGTTGGGGGTGTGTGTGTGAGTTGGTGGGGTGTGTGTGAGTTGGGAGAGTGTGAGTTGGGGGAGTGTGTGTGAGTTGGTGGGGTGTGTGTGAGTTGGGAGAGTGTGTGTGAGTTGGGAGAGTGTGTGTGAGTTGGTGGGGTGTATGTGAGTTGGGAGAGTGTGTGTGAGTTGGTGGGGTGTGTGTGAGTTGGTGGGGTGTATGTGAGTTGGGGGAGTTTATGTGAGTTGGGAGAGTTTGTGTGAGTTGGGGGAGTTTGTATGAGTTGGGAGAGTTTGTGTGAGTTGGGGGAGTGTGTGTGAGTTGGGGGAGTGTGTGTGAGTTGGGAGAGTTTGTGTGAGTTGGGAGAGTGTGTGTGAGTTGGTGGAGTTTGTGTGAGTTGGGGGAGTTTGTGTGAGTTGGTGGGGTGTATGTGAGTTGGGGGAGTGTGTGTGAGTTGGGAGAGTGTGTGTGAGTTGGTGGAGTTTGTGTGAGTTGGGAGAGTGTTTGTGAGTTGGGAGAGTGTGTGTGAGTTGGGAGAGTGTGTGTGAGTTGGTGGGGTGTATGTGAGTTGGTGGGGTGTATGTGAGTTGGGGGAGTTTGTGTGAGTTGGGAGAGTTTGTGTGAGTTGGGGGAGTGTGTGTGAGTTGGGGGAGTTTGTGTGAGTTGGTGGGGTGTATGTGAGTTGGGAGAGTGTGTGTGAGTTGGTGGGGTGTGTGTGTGAGTTGGAGGAGTTTGTGTGAGTTGGGGGAATTTGTGTGAGTTGGGGGAGTTTGTGTGAGTTGGTGGGGTGTATGTGAGTTGGGGGAGTGTGTGTGAGTTGGGAGAGTGTGTGTGAGTTGGTGGAGTTTGTGTGAGTTGGGAGAGTGTTTGTGAGTTGGGAGAGTGTGTGTGAGTTGGGAGAGTGTGTGTGAGTTGGTGGGGTGTATGTGAGTTGGTGGGGTGTATGTGAGTTGGGGGAGTTTGTGTGAGTTGGGAGAGTTTGTGTGAGTTGGGGGAGTGTGTGTGAGTTGGGAGAGTGTGTGTGAGTTGGTGGGGTGTGTGTGAGATGGAGGAGTTTGTGTGAGTTGGGGGATTTTGTGTGAGTTGGGAGAGTGTGTGTGAGTTGGGGGAGTTTGTGTGAGTTGGGGGAGTTTGTGTGAATTGGGGGAGTTTGTGTGAGTTGGGGAGTTTGTGTGAGTTGGTCGAGTGTGTGTGAGTTGGTGGGGTGTATGTGACTTGGGGGAGTGTGTGTGAGTTGGGGGAGTGTGTGTGAGTTGGGGGAGTTTGTGTGAGTTGGTGGGGTGTATGTGAGTTGGTGGGGTGTATGTCAGTTGGGGGAGTGTGTGTGAGTTGGGGGAGTGTGTGTGAGTTGGGGGAGTGTGTGTGAGTTGGGGGAGTGTGTGTGAGTTGGGGGTGTGTGAGTTGTTCGGGTGTGTGTGAGTTGGGGGAGTGTGTGTGAGTTGGGGGAGTGTGTGTGAGTTGGGAGAGTTTGTGTGAGTTGGGAGAGTGTGTGTGAGTTGGTGGAGTTTGTGTGAGTTGGGAGAGTTTGTGTGAGTTGGTGTCTCAGCACGGACGTTGCACCATATATACCATGTCTACACCACAGACAAATGAAAAAAATGCTGGGAAACTTGGCAGGGAAACGTGCTGACCTGCCTGGTTGTACCAGACTGGTGCTGGGAGCCCAGGGCATGCTGGGATGCAGGCTATGCGACGCTTCCTCCAGCTACAGAAGCACAGAGTAGGAGGCACCGGGGAGCAGGGGGTTTGGTATACAGAGGACAGCGCATGGTTTCAGGTGCAGAAAAGTCTCCTGGTGTGTGTGTGTGTGTGTGTGTATGTGAGTTGGAGTGTGTGTGTTGTGCGTGTGTGTGAGTTGGAGGAGTTTGTGTGAGTTGGGGGATTTTGTGTGAGTGGGAGAGTGTGTGTGAGTTGGGGGAGTTTGTGTGAGTTGGGGGAGTTTGTATGAGTTGGGGAGTTTGTGTGAGTTGGTGGGGTGTATGTGAGTTGGTGGGTGTATGTGAGTTGGGGGATTCTGTGTGAGTTGTTCGGGTGTGTGTGAGTTGGGGGAGTGTGTGTGAGTTGGGGGGAGTGTGTGTGAGTTGGGCGAGTGTGTGTGAGTTGTTCGGGTGTGTGTGAGTTGGGGGTGCGTGTGTGAGTTGGGGGAGTTTGTGTGAGTTGGTGGGGTGTATGTGAGTTGGTGGGGTGTATGTGAGTTGGGGGAGTGTGTGTGAGTTGGGGGAGTGTGTGTGAGTTGGGGGAGTGTGTGTGAGTTGGGGGGAGTGTGTGTGAGTTTGGGGAGTGTGTGTGAGTTGGGAGAGTGTGTGTGAGTTGGTCAGGTGTGTGTGTGAATTGGTGGCGGTATCTGAGCTTGGGAGGCGTGTATGAGAATGTTCAAATCGAAATTCAAAGAAAACTCTTCACAGAATATATCTTTCGCTTCTGTATTCATCAGAAGCAGGGGGAAAAAGGATGGCCTTGGTTCATTCCAAGCGGCTCCAGTGTTTCTGTCCAATCAGCCGTGCCCACTCACCTGTGGACTCAAAGCAGTGCTCATCCTCGCGCCTTGACATCGTGATAAATACCCCCGGGGGGTGGGGGGTGGGGGGGTACAGATCCTCTCTGGCCACACCGCTGAACGTCATGTTCTTTGCAATAATGAAAATCTCATTCTTTCACTTAATTGCGAACCCAGCTATGAATTCTGATTGAAATGAATGTTTCAGGGCAGCCAGATTGAATAAAACTCAAATTACCACTCATCAGAGGACAAAGGGTCAATGCACACGGCCATTTCTTCTACCCAACGTGAAACAAAAAAAAACCATCCGCTGATGATGTTTCAGCACCAGCACCAGCATCGCCGCTGGTGTCGGGCACAGGGCCGGCAGGGTGGAGTGCGCTTCGTTCAGCAGCACTTCCTGTGTTGGTAGCAAAGCTGATTCCACAAAAAACACAGGGTGCCCATTTCAACATTAAAGTGCGACTGCCCGCAGCCAAGCAGCTAAGGGGCTTGAGTAGCACCTGCAAGGTTGTTGTTTCAGCCCCAGTGTAGCCACAGTAAGATCGGTTACAGGGCAAACCCCACTTTGCTCCAGGGGGGCTTGGCCCCTGCTTCGTCCCTGTAAATGGCTTTGAGTAAAAACGCCTCGGCTGAATGACTGCAATGTAAATGAAAGTGTCCCGCTGAGGCTGAACCACGCCCTGAGGAGCCGAGCTGTGTCCGTGGAAGCTGTCCTGTAATACAGGCCTGGCCTCCCCTGTAGGACAGGGGCTGAGCATGGTGCTGCTGTGTAGAGTCTGTGATATAACCAGAGATTATAATGTGGAGCGAGAGCCTGCTTTTCCTGAAAGCTCGTGTAGAAACACGAAACTTCTCGGTGAAGTAGGTCAGTAGTCGTCAGGACTCGCGCTGTGTGGGTGAAGCTTCTCCACCCAGGACAGCTCAGCCGCAACCACGTCCCCCCCTCCTCCTCTCAGACAGGTGGAGGTGTCTCAGGTGGGCAAAATGATGATGAAGATATCACGCGGGGAGATGGTGCGCAGCCGTAGATGTGCACATAAGGTCTCTGCACGCCAGGGTTGAAATTGACGAGAACCGTTGCTATGACCCACATCTCGCCCATGTTTCCATGAACAATACTCCTGGAAACATACATGTTCCCTATCAAATAGAGAACCGAAAGCTAAATATAAGCAAACTATGTCGCGTTGAAGTCTGGAGTCGAAGTACGTACATACAGTACATACAGTATGAAGTTGCTGTTGCTGCCGTCTACGATGAAATCCTCTGGCATAGCACATAGCGGTATACCGGAAATGCCATTCAGCGGGACATCCACTTTCCCTCCCTATACCATGGCAAGCATACTATTGACGCAAAGTTCCTTGTCCTGAAAAACTAGACTAAGTTCAAAAGAAACTTCTGCAAAAACAATACAACAGAGATTATGTAGTATTATGAAGACGAAAAAAAACTCTGAACAAACCAAAATACATTTGGAGTTGAAGACATTGGGCAGGACACAGGCCAGAACAGGGCCCACAGAAGATTAAAACCTCACGTCTAAAACAAGTGGCTATTCTCACTCCTGCAAAAGCAAAACGGAGAGTCTTCCGCAGATAGATTCTCTACTTGGCGTTAAAATGAAACCTAAAAGTGCTGAAGGAAACAAAGTCCCCAAACACCACAAAAAGAAAAGTCTGCCTTCGCTCCTCTGCTGCAGGAGAGCTTACGTCAGGCTGCAGGCAGGAAGAGGGAACCACATAATGAGGCGCTCATTAGGGTGGAGCTCCGATGCCCAGGAAGAGAGCACTGGTTTACCAGCAGTGGAGTCACATATCACCCACTGTGACCATGATTAAGATCTGGATTAACCCTGTTTGCTGGAGTTTTGACCTATTGCCTGGACTTGGTATTACAAATTGCCTTATCCCCTCTGAATCTGTTTGCTGGCTATTGACCTTCGCCTATTTAACTCGTCTGAACAAAATAAAAATTAATTATTTGCCTGCTGGATTACTCCGACTGGGTTTGCTTGTTCTACGTACCCGATACAGTCAAATACACAAAAAAGTATTTTAATCCAAAACATACACCACTTGATCTTCCATTGGTAGTTCTCCTGTGCTAATTACGTGAGACTACTTTAAAGTCTGGAGAAGTTAACCCTGAAGGGATGAGCTGGAATCCCTACGCGCTGAACTACGGAGGAGAAGGGGAGGAGACATTGTTTAGAACACTCTCTTAGTATCTTAAGCAGACGAGGCTTCCAACGCCTTTGGTTTTATTTTAGCAAATGACCTTCTGTAACACCGCACCCCAGCACTGTTAAGCTGCGCTGCACACTCATGACGTGTGGGTGGCTTCACAATGAGAACTTATAAATCTCCACTTTGTCAAAATGGGTACATGTAACCTTTGCATTTGACTGCTCATGTAATCCGCCTTGGGCAAGCGTGATGGAGCTGAGCTCTGGGGGAACTGCAGCCTGTGTAGGCTGGATCCACAGCTGAAAAGAAAGTTATCTCAGTGTAAAAGAAAAAAAAGAAAAACAAAAGAAGAAGTCTATTCTCATGTCCAACACAGAAAGGTTTGCATGGAGGAGAACCGCCTGAAATCTGCAGGAGACACGTGGTAATAGCCTCCAGCAGTTCCATAGCAACAGGGAGCACAGAAAATACAGCCTACCTTGTTACTGCGGTTACAGAGGACACGCACACCTGGTATGCTGCTTCATCAGAAACATGCGTGTGTGTGTGTGTGTGTGTGTGTGTGTGTTTTGTGTGTGTGTTGTGTGTGTGTGTTTGTGTAGGTACAGTGTAAGAGTCTAGCCTCGATTGCCTTTGCCGTTTGTCAATGTAAGCACCAGAATTATTCGGATCAAAGTCAAGGAAGCTATTATGAGACTGAGAAATAAGAGAAGAATAATCAGAGACATTGGCCAAACCTTAGGCTCGCCAAAATCACCTGTTTGGAACATCATTAAAAAGAGAACACCGGCGAGCTTGATAAGACAAGGAAGACCTCGACAGCTGACGGATGATGAATTCTCAGCAAAATGAAAACCCCCAAACACCTGTCTGACGGATCAGAACCACTTTCAGGAGGCAGGTGTGGATGTGCCAGCCTGCAGAGCAAGACTACGCAGCAAGATGCCACGTACCCCGCCAGGTGACTGAGCCAATGCGCTGTGTGACGTTGATTTGCGGTGCACGGGCAGGTGGAAAACGGGCCGGATTATGCACACTATATTCACTGAGTGTGGTGTACCTTGATTAATTCATATCCAATCAAATTAACTCTTTTCATTACCAATAAAATCCATGCATATTGCGCAGGTTGGACCGGAAATTTCCGTAGTCTCTACGAATACAATGGAAAACGAGGATGAGGCAGATGTTTCTCATGATAACGTATTTTGAGGCAAGTACAGACTGATTTGTTTGCTCTCTTTTTTTCTTAAAAAATTGACTTCGAACAAATCATAAATAAAATAAATCTGTTTGAAAATCCATTCAGCATATTTTCTTCTGTCAGAATTTCAATAAAACATTGCCTAAACGTTTATTCTGGGC
>NC_083776.1:949829-972329 GCF_963514075.1 Conger conger
TTTGGAGGGATCTGGCGGGATTTGTGGGAAATGGCAGCATTTGTAAGAGGCGAGCTGCTCCTTATGGGGATTCAGGACGCGCTCAACCGGAGACGCGGAGATACTGGAGCGGTGGGGTTGATGGGTAAAAAAAGCCTCCGCAGAAAACCGCCCTCCTCAGGTGTATTCCCATGATGCCTTGCAGTAAGTGACCCTTGACCCTTGTAGAACACTTTGGGCCTCATTATGGCTCTTGTGACTTGCGGTTGACAGCACGTTACGAGTGGCAAGCAATCCATGCAAACGCCCGTAAACCAGAGCCGCTAACATAACTGTATTATGACTACTCATACAATTTATTCTTCTCTATATTGATGTTTCCATATTGTTTACATGGCCCAGACGGAGAGTATATTTAATTTGTCTTTTGTACACACTCAGAATGCGGTCCTGGAGGGCTGCGGTGTCTGTCGCCTCTCGCCGCGTACCAGCACCGCCGATTCCCTTACGCCTTTGATTGGCTAACGAATCCGCACACCTTGTTCTCAAGGCCGTAATTGGCTGCTGATTGAAAGGAGACCACAAATACCTGCCGGCACTGCGGCCCTCCAGGGCGCGAGTTAAACAGTTTTAATTGATCTACTTAACAGTGGCTGCTTGATTGATTGTACCTCTGGGGGTGATAGGGGTGTGCCTGAAGCCTCATATTCCAGGTATTGCACAGAGAGGCAGAATTTCTGCATAATTTAGTTACACTTTTATATACAGTACAGCCACAACAGTGCAGTAGGAGTCTTACAGGGGGAGGGGAGGAGCCAGGATCCAAGGGGCCTTGTCTCTCAAAAAGCAGCGTGGAGTGGTGATATTTTATTCATTCAACGGCGAGTTATGAAAGCATTCGTAAAGTTGGAATGAAATCTCCTTTCAATGCAGATGTATTCATTTTCAGTGATTGTTCAACTTGCCAAGTTGTGCAAAAAAATATATAAATGCGATTGTCAGTCAACATTAAAGGAAAAAGTAGATTGGATCCAGGCCATAATGACTCTTGGCAAAGCTCTTGCACAAAGACTGCATTGTGTGCTTTTTTATTCTGCTTATTGTTGTTGGGCTGAAAAAGATCACTGTCCCATTTGATTTAAAAATGATTGTGCTAAACCGAGGAGGCACCCGCTGCACTGCCAGCAGACCCAATTTAAATTGTTTTTGGGACGGAAGGAAATTGATGGTGAATTCAGGAACTCTATTAGTGACCCTCAGCTTGGAGAAGCACATATCTTTGTTTTATAAATGTCTTGAACTAAATTTGAGTTTATTTGTTTGCCACACCACTGAACCACCTGCAGGGCCTGGGAACACTGGGTTTATGGGTACTGACCCGGCCAAGCCAAGTTTTCTATAGGAGGCCATAGCAGCACAAGTTACTCCAGGTGGATTGTGGGCATTCATCATACCTGATAAAAGGGTCTGATGTAATAGGAGGAGGTTTATATTGCAGGTGGATGGTAGAGGTTGATATCGGAGGGGGTATATATTGCAGGTGGATGGTAGAGGTTGATATTGGAGGGGTATATATTGCAGGTGGATGGTAGAGGTTGATATCGGAGGGGTATATATTGCAGGTGGATGGTAGAGGTTGATATCGGAGGGGGTTTATATTGCAGGTGGATGGTAGAGGTTGATATCGGAGGGGTATATATTGCAGGTGGATGGTAGCGGTTGATATCGGAGTGGGTATATATTGCAGGTGGATGGTAGAGGTTGATATCGGAGGGGGTTTATATTGCAGGTGGATGGTAGAGGTTGATATCGGAGGGGGTTTATATTGCAGGTGGATGGTAGAGGTTGATATCGGAGGGGGTTTATATTGCAGGTGGATGGTAGAGGTTGATATCAGAGGGGGTATATATTGCAGGTGGATGGTAGAGGTTGATATTGGAGGGGTTTATATTGCAGGTGGATGGTAGAGGTTGATATTGGAGGGGTATATATTGCAGGTGGATGGTAGAGGTTGATATTGGAGGGGTATATATTGCAGGTGGATGGTAGAGGTTGATATCGGAGGGGTATATATTGCAGGTGGATGGTAGAGGTTGATATCAGAGGGGGTTTATATTGCAGGTGGATGGTAGAGGTTGATATCAGAGGGGGTTTATATTGCAGGTGGATGGTAGAGGTTGATATCGGAGGGGGCTGGGTGAGGGCGTTTATACTGGAGGTTTTTCCAGGTGAAGCAGAAGAGGTGACGGGAGGTAATTTCAGTGGGCTGCGGTGGAGGGGGGTGGGGGTATTGTGCAGATATGGGGTGGTTATATTCATCTTCTCCTGGACTAAATGATCTCTCCACTCCTCAGCAGCAGGCCGGGGTGAGTCTCCGTGGAGGTGCGGGTGGTGGGGGGGAGGGGGGCTGACCTATTTTCCGGGGGCTTCTGGAGTAGCGGGCGCGCGGGCCGCAGGGCCGGAGGAGAAGTGCGCTCATGACATAATATTATTATACACTGGAGCGCTGCACTCCGCATGACTAATGACCTGCTGGTGTGTTACACAACGCACTTTGCCTTGGGTGTCCCAGGGAGGAGCTCTTCACCCGCCCGCCCGGAGGCCCGCGCCGTCTAAACCGTCAGCCGCCGTGATGCTAGCGCTAGCCGGGTTCGAGAGCGCCATCATACCCCGCCCCTCACACCCCACCCCCCTCACCCCGCCCCCCTCACCCCGCCCCCCTCACCCCGATCCCCTCGCCCCGCCCCCCTCACCCCGATCCCCTCACACCCCGCCCCCCTCGCCCCGCCCCTCCCACCCCGCCCCCCTCACCCCGCCCCCCTCGCCCCGCCCCCCTCACCCCGCCCCTCACGCCCCGCCCCCCTCACGCCCCGCCCCCCTCACCCCGCCCCCCTCGCCCCCTCTCCACACCTGGAGCAGCAGGACCACAGACCAGCGTTCTCATCAGCTTTCACAGCCAAACGAGCATTAAATAAACATGCCACACATCAGCCAAATTGCCAATTCAAATATGCAGTGTGAAATCGTTTGTGCGTGTGTGTGTGTGCGCGTGTGTGTGTGTGTGTGTGCGTGTGTGTGCGCGTGTGTGTGTGTGTGTGTGCGTGTGCGTCTGTCTGTGTGTGTGTGTGTGTGTGTGTGTGCGTGTGTGTGTGTGTGTGTGTGTCTGTTTGTGTATATGCGTGTCTGTTCATGTTTGTCTGTTTCTGTGTGTCTGTGTGTGTGTGTGTGTGCGCGTGTGCGTCTGTCTGTGTGCATGTCTGTTGGTGTGTGTGTGTGTGTGTGTGTGTGCGTCTGTCTGTGTGCATGTCTGTTGGTGTGTGTGTGTGTGTGCGCGCGTGCGTCTGTCTGTGTGCATGTCTGTTGGTGTGTGCGTGTGTGTGTGTGTGTCTGTTTGTGTATATGTCTGTGTATGTGTGTGTTTGTGTGTGTATGCGTGTCTGTTCGTGTTTGTCTGTTTCTGTGTGTCTGTGTGTGTGTTTGTGTGCAAGTCAGTGTGTGTATGTGTGTGTTTCTGTGCAAGTCATAGTGTGTGTGTGTGTGTGTGTGTGTGCATGCATGCGTGCGTTCGTGTGCAAGTCAGTGTGTGTATGTGTGTGTTTCTGTGCAAGTCAGTGTGGGTGTGTGTGTGTTTGCGTACAAGTCATAGTGTGTGTGTGTGTGTGTGTGTGTGTGTGTGTGTGTGCATGCATGCGTGCGTTCGTGTGCAAGTCAGCGTGTGTGTGTGCATTTGTGTGCAAGTCAGAGTGTGTGTGTCTGTGTGTGTGTACGTGCATGCGTGTGTTCGTGTGCAAGTTGGGGTGTGTGTGTGTGTGTGTGTGTGCATTTGTGTTCAAGTCAGTGAGTGTGTCTGTGTGTGTGTGTACGTGCGTGTGTGCGTTTGTGTGCAAGTCGGTGTGTATGTGTGTGTGTGCATTCGTGTGCAAGTCAGTGAGTGTGTGTCTGTGTGTGTGTGTGTACGTGCGTGCGTGCGTTCGTGAGCAAGTCAGTGTATGTATGTGTGTGTCTGTGTGCCAGTCAGTGTGTGTGTGTTTGTGTGTGTGTGCCTATGAGATGAGATTTACTGGCTAAATAATATAAAATGAAGCCCACACTAACGGCGTTAGGGCTCCCAGCAGAATTCTTTATTTGCATATAAATGAAAAAGAAGTGGGTTTGAATCCAGGCAGATCTGTGTTGGTGTGACACCTGCCAACTGCCAAACTGGACGTGAGCTTGTCTGCGACTACTTCAGACACAAAGGCTCACAGGCTGCCGAACTAGGCTTCCCCTACACATTAGTTATGCATTAGTTGTATTGTAGTTGTACCAAACACCATTTTGTAGTTTGAGAGATGATGCCATAAAAGATTTTGATGGCTGCTTTTTGCCATTTGATTTCTGTCTGTCAACGTGGGGCCCATCGACTCCAAACCCCCCCCCCCCACAACACCCCACCCCCGTTACCATGACGAATTCCGCCCCGCGCAGTCACCATGACGAGGGCCGCTGCACGCAGTCACCATGACGAGGCGCGGTCGGATCTCAGAGTAAATAAACGCTGGACTGAGAGGCGACAGGCCAGCGCCCTGCCCCGCCTGGCCGCCCCAGCGCCCTGCCCCGCCTGACCGCCCCAGCGCCCTGCCCCGCCTGGCCGCCCCAGCGCCCTGCCCCGCCTGACCGCCCCAGCGCCCTGCCCTGCCTGGCCGCCCCAGCAGGCGTGAGCCCTTCCTGGGAGGCCCGGACACCGGGAGGCTGTCATGTCCGCGCCAGACACTCGCCGCTCCACGAAGGAGGGCTCGCCGGGGCGATGTCTGAGTGGAACCTCAGACCGCTCAGCCCAGATGGCCAGCGAGGCCTGCCAGCACAGCGGACCAGTGTGGGGGAACGCCGAGTTCAGTTCAGCCAGGCAGGACAGCCTGACCCCCCAAATAAATCTGCTGGAGTCTCTACAAGCTGCAAAGTTAGCCTCGGTAAACAACTCCATGTGAAGCAAACATCGACGTCCTGGAACGACACGCCTGGCCTGACCTGGCTTTGTTTTTTTGACCCCCCCCTCATAATTCACCTGCAGATTTTTGTACCCTTTACCCCTCTCTTTTAGACCGCCCCTGCGTTGTGTTCGGAGGACATATGCGTGGGCCCCTAAAGGGAGGAGGACCGAGGAAGAGGTGTCTGCTCCGGCTGGCTCTCTTCCCGACGCCTTCTAATGGCGTCTCCTGGGCTTCTGCGTAACAGGTCGGCTGTTTTTCACGACCCAGCAATCTCATTTCCTCCTCCCAGAGTCACCGGGAAAGGGGGGCGGGGGGTGGGGGGCAGGGTACTGGGCTGGCCCGGCATCTGAACAAACATTTAGCTGTTTTTTTAGTTTTTAGTTTTTTTTTTTTTACAACAGTTGTCCAGGGCGATTAGCGGTCGCTCACATTCTAAATATTTCCCGTCGTCCGGATCCCAGATTCTCTATCGCCACACAATGCCCAGAACACGGCAGACGGGGCCCATATTCATGAAGTGTCTGGGACTAGCAGCTCGGCTCTATTATCAGATTGTCCATATTTCTAACCTTATGTGTTATGAGATAAAAGCGAGAGCGATCCTAGATCAGCACTCCCATAATTACAGGCTCACTGAAGAGGAGCCAAGATTTGAACTTGCAAGCTGTGTGGTCAGTGTGGAGCCTCCCCGTTTCATAACAGTACATATATTCTGGCCCTCGTGACTACAGAACTACCCCCGTGAGGGGCAGTCTTCCAGGGAGACTCGCTGATACTCTCTGGGCTCATTCTTATAGCTTATTTTATCCTTCCTCGTTTGGACGCTCCTTGACTGACCCGGAAATTGATTGAGGTGCGTAATCTTTGAGGACATTTCAGCACGTACAATGTTCCTGAGCCAGAAGCTAGGAGGCGCCAGAATAATTTTTTAGCGAGGAAGCACTAGCGCATACTTGAAGTATTTTTGGACATATAAATGATCGACCTATAACTCCACCTCCCTCCATCCACGAGGTCTGTAACTGACGTGCCTTCAAACTGACGTTTGAAGGAGCGAGGACGTTCCGTTTGCCTAATTCGCGTTTTTCTCGATTCCTCAATCTCCGCTTCCTTTCCTTGCCTCCTCCGACGGGTGGAGCTCGGAAGGGACGGGGGAAACAAGTTAAAAAGAAAACACGTGATTGAAAAGATCCCCATCGCTCTCGCAAAGCCGAACGCGTGGCTGCGGTCCAGGTAGCACGGGAAACAGCCTGCCAACGCGGCCTGCCATTAGGAGCCACTGCACAACGCTGATGCCCTCTGTGCTCCAGCTTCAGAGGACAGCGGAGTGTAATTACAGAACTGGCCCATTGACTCGGATCTCTTTGTGCCGTATTCCTCACATTGTGCGGAGACACAAAGGCCGATCATTGTGCGATAATCGCGGAGATAATTATTAGCTTCGTGCGGAAATATTTCAGAGCGGCAGGAACTGTGCACTGAGATAATGCCACGTTTTTTTTCCAGCCATTTACGATTTCACGGTTTCTTCCACTGCGCATTTCCACTGTGCACTGGAAGCAAATGGCTGCAGTGTTGAGAGGCAGAGATTTAAGCAGACGGCTGCTTTTGATTCCAGAAACTGATACTTCAGTTGAATACTGTTTGAGCACTGTGGAGCTATTGTGTGTGTTAATCTGGACAAGGTCACCTACTGATGCACTAATTAATAGTGATTATGTAATACAGTATTGATACATAATTGTAATACATACAGAAACATAAGCAAAGTTTAAAAATAAAATCACAGACTTTGAGCATTAAAGAAGGACAATTCGTTACTTACTCCAGACACTCACTACACTGGCTGCCCTGCGACACTAGTTAGTTCCTTGACATTCCTCTGAAAGAAGAGCATTGAAAGTGTTGCATTTGTTTTTTTGTTTGTCAAGCTCTCTTCTCCATTAATTCAGAGACCGGTCCATGTAGCTCTCAATATCATAATAACTGGCAATTACCATTCAATAAGTGACCCTCTGTCAGGCTTTAAACTGGAAATCAATGTGTAGTGAACCAATTCGGGTTGCTAAATCAAGTGAAGCTGCCGTCCCCCATCTTCAATCCGTTAACACCGGTAGGCCACTCACCCCGAGGCTATGAGTGACATTTACCCATTCAGAACAGCGCGAGGAGACTGGAGAGGAAGGCTTGCGCGGGGGAGCCGGAGCCCAATCGATAACTCACGCTCTCTTTGTTGTCGATAGAAGCCCACTCTAGCGTCTCCACGGTCGAGGGTGAGGAAGAGGCCGTCGGATCTGTCGAGACAGCGGGAGACGAACGCGAAAAAGCGCACCCTACCCTCTACTCCCGACAGGTTTGGTACGTTCCCGGTCGGAGGAAACCCGCTGCCAGTTCGTTTGCATTGTCGGGATCCTTTGGGATGTTTAATCCCAAACTCGCCGCCGGCAGGCAGAGGGTGCACCTGCACCCAGACCCACTTCTCTGCTCGCTCTCTCAAAGTGATTTAAAACCCAGCCTTCTCTCGCTGCACCGGTAAGAGAACGACCCAAATAAACCAAACCAGAAATGAGCACGGCCTTCATGACGGTAAAATCTAAAAGGCGTTTTGATACACCGCAGTGTTAGTGGGCCGTTATGAGAACGGGAGAAACAGGTGCAATTTTAATGCGCTGCTAAAAGTTTAATGAACGATGCCCATGCAGCAGTAATGAAATAAATAACATGTTTTTTCCTCTGCCCGAAACAGAAATGCAACTTAGTTTTATCCAATGTAATACAAATAGTACCCAGTTAAAACATTCCGCTATATTTTTTCTTGTGGGTTTAACCATTTTAATCATGAATAAATCACGACACTGAAACATGATTCATTCGACAATGCTCTTTTTTGATTTCCTCAGTATCAGCCACCTCCCTGCACTCCCCAGATTGCGGTAAGTGTGGGTATTACAACCAAAAACACATGGGTTTGTGACAAATACATTTTTTAAAAGTTTTTTTTTTTTACCTTCAATTGAATTATATTTAGTAATTTGTCAAATTTTATTTTCAACAAATGTAATTTCATTTTGAAAATATGATGACATCTTAATTAAAGATACAAAATTTTCGAAATGTTTTGTTCTTTTTTTTTCTTTTATTGCCACCCAATAACTAGTAAATATTCAAGGAGAAATGTAGTGCTCAGGAAATAAAACATTTACTTGTACTTATTTTATATTACTTAATTGTACTCTAGATTATGGGTCTGTCAGGTTCTGTGTCCTTATATGTACTTCCTTCCTGTCTCTGGTCATTCATTTCACCTGTTTCTCATCATCCCCGAGTCTGCGCTTGGTTCTCTCAGTCCGATACCTGACAGAAACGCTAAGAACTTACAGAAAAACACAGAACCTGACAGGATCTACGTGTTTAAGTCTCTTACACAGAAAATGCTTTCTAGTACATGACACCACACTGTTGTTGTGCTGTCAACTCAATCAATTTAAAATATGCATTTTTACTACAAAAAACTGTTATCCAGCCTGACTGAAATTGTTCACTGGCAGGACAGTCTTTATAAATAATGACCTTGCAATATAGACCTCTATGGTATGATAGAATAACTATAGTATGAAAACTGCACATAGATCTCTATGGTATGATACAATAACTATAGTATGAAAACTGCACATAGACCTCTATGGTATGATACAATAACTATCGTATGAAAACTGCACATAGACCTCTATGGTATGATACAATAACTATAGTATGAAAACTGCATATAGACCTCTATGGTATGATAGAATAACTATAGTATGAAAACTGCACATCAACCTCTATGGTATGATACAATAACTATAGTATGAAAACTGCATATAGACCTCTATGGTATGATAGAATAACTATAGTATGAAAACTGCGCATAGACCTCTATGGTATGATACAATAACTATAGTATGAAAACTGCGCATAGACCTCTATGGTATGATACAATAACTATAGTATGAAAACTGCACATAGACCTCTATGGTATGACACAATAACTATAGTATGAAAACTGCACATAGATCTCTATGGTATGATACAATAACTATAGTATGAAAACTGCACATAGACCTCTATGGTATGATACAATAACTATAGTATGAAAACTTCACTTTTCTTTTCAACTGCACTTGTTACTTAGCTGATACTTTGGATAGCTTATACAACCATGTCATTATGAATAGTGGCCTAGTCTGACAAAAATAGATCACTATAATATAATTTACAGTATGAAAAGAGAACATAATCATAGCTCAGATTTTATTTTAAATGAACTGCACTTCTTATTAGCTGGTCCATCAGTGGCGTTACCAGAATGTCATCCTGGGTCTTTTGTTGTACATCGCCTCTGCTAAATGCCTGAAATGTAATGTAATGTAATGTAATGTGATATGAGTACACACAAGAGGTTTGCACTTTTTGCTTAATTAAATCACAATTGTCAATCATTCCCATTTCTGAACTTCACCCATAGCCATACCCCCATGGCCCATATTCATTCCTTGCTCTCTTTTCTGTACTTGTAAAACAATTATTATACTGCATTGTATTTGGCCAAGACATGTCATGTGGGTATGCATTCTTTTCGTATAACCTTGCTAACGAGAACAGATAAAACAGTGTGCAGAATTTTTTCACAGCTAAAATATTCCACAAATATCAATGCACGCAACACACATTATGCAATCCATTTTTTATTCATGCAAGTAGTCCGGTTATAGCCAATTTGGTGTTACTGTAGGCTACATTGCATTGAGTTAGGCTACACTTGAGTTAGGCATTGTCGGAAGGATAACCATGGGAGATGTTTCAAACAAATGTTTAATGTCTGTAATTCACTCTGTAAAACAACAGAAATTGCCGCAGCCATAGAGGGATATACTTAGACATACATATACATAATTATGGTACTCCCAAGTGCAAGACAACTTCCAGTGTTCAAATGTATACCTTGCCAGTTTTATACTTGAGTTTTGGAAGCGTTTGATCACTTGACCGTTAACTTCCACAACTATTCCACCGGTCTGCAATTTGAGACGCTGCCAATATCATGCTGGCTTGATTCCGACATTTGCTGGGTCAGAGGAACATCTCACTCTCACTCTCACTCTCACTCGCACTCTCTCTCTCTCTCACTCTCACTCACTCACTCACTCTCACTCTCACTCACACTCTCTCACTCACTCACTCTCTCTCACTCTCTCTCACTCTCACTCTCACTCACTCACTCACTCACTCACTCTCTCGCACTCACTCTCACTCTCACACTCACTCTCTCACTCACTCTCTCTCTCTCTCTCCCTATCTCACACTCACTCACTCTCACTCTCACACTCACTCTCTCACTCTCACTCTGCTCATGGTGCCGCTGGACAATGACAGACTGGTAAAGCCTGCTCCCACCCACAGATCGCCCCCTACCTGTGTGGAGGTAAAGGTAAGATGGCCGAGAATGTTCCACACACCCAGAGAGAACATTCATGTTCATCTCTGCCACTTTCACACTTATGATTTTATTTTTAACCTAGTTAAGGCCAAGTTGTCAGTTGCAGGTCGGCCCAGCACAGTTGTGCCAAAAAAGAAATTTCCTTTCATTATCTTAACAAATGTTATTTTTAGAATAGTCAGCCACTGAATATTAACATAAATTGAATTTGTAGTAATTTCATAAATTTTAATAGAAATTTCAAACCAGCACTTAAAAGTACTTGTTGTACCTGATTTCCTCAGCCTTTGTGTGTGTGTGTGTGTGTGTGTGTGTAGTCACACTCACACTCACACTCACACACTCGCACTCACGTACATGTAGTAAACGTAGTTAAGTTTGTGTAATTTTCTACAGCAAAAATGTCAGATGGGCATGAAGGGGAGATTGCTATCTTGGGAGATAGTATTTCTTCCCTAATGATGGGTGTTGAACCTCTATAGCATCTGCCAGCTAAATACACTGCATCCGCATATACAAGGAGAGGTCTGCACTCTTTTTAACAAGGACGTATTTGTGCCATGCCAAGCTGTTTCCCTGACTCCCTGCCAGCCTCCCAACTTTCAAAATTACTGAATGGAGGGGGGGGTGGGGGGGGTGGAGGCCACAACTGTTCATTAACGTGGGGCCACAAACTATTGGATTTCAAATTGTCCTCAGTTTCCCCAAAGGTCAGTCCACTTGGAGCTGGAACACATCAGTAAAACAGAGGCATAGTGACCCACAGGACAGCTGAACACAGTTCCACTGTTTACTGGGAAAACAGAAAAGAAAAATTCAGAGCAACTGCCTGCATAATTAAATGAAAATGAGAGGCGGCTACTTTGGAAGGTTAAAAAGATATCCATATGCACACACACTGTCACTCAGCTTATTCTTTTAGTGCCACCTCATCTTGTCATTATGTATTATAGTATTTATTTTTGTGTGTCTTGCAGACACTTGCAGACAAATGAATGCTAATCTTTGCTCACATCTTTTTCCTCCTTGGAGTTATTCGCAATTATTTTTGGAGTTTGTACTGGGACTGCTCGTGTCTATTTCCCAGGCAAGGGTTAGAAATGCTCCAGTGTGTGGTTTTGTAAGCACCTAATTACGGGTTGAATTTATGCGGAGATTTTCATGATCTCCAAGTGGTTCCCAGGTTCCCACCTCAGCCAGTCTCCACCAAGCCGCAGAAAGGCAGGCTGGGTAATCATAAACACTTTATTCACTCCGCATCTTTCAGAGAATATCTCCTCTCCTCTTTTTAGCCACACTGAAATCACTGGTGCACCTGGTGCATAGCCACTAAAAAAATTCTGCACAAGTAAAACTCCTGGGTTCACTCTGGAATTACACACAGACAGGGAAACCGAAGTTTAAATTAAACTCTTCGGACCATAATTACTGTACTTGCTCATAAATGTACATTAATAAGAATATGCTATGAATGTCTGAGGTTCTAGCATCAGCAAGTTCTGATGAAGTGGACAGAATTAGGATCCCCTGCCAATGCCTACACTTACGGTGCTGATCGTGTGGAATATCTCAAAATAAGCATAAAGCACCTTGTGTATAAATCAATACAGACGTAATATTCCTTCCCATTAGCTGGTGATAAGCATTTGCATTAAGTAAATTAAAAGATCTCATTTTGTGCTTTGGTAATAGATTTTATCTGGACACTTAGTATATTAGTTAGTGTATAGGCCCATAACTAGAGTTCTGTCTCCTGTTATTCGACCCATAATAACACATTTGCAGATTTGCAGTTATTACCAGAAGTACCCTCGGTTATAGCTCTGTGGGGTACTGCAGGGAGGGGGATCTGAAGATGAACCCCAGAACGGTTGTTCTTACAAGCAGTTGGCAGTTTGCTAGATGGGGTGCAGATTTACTTAAGAGTACCATGTACAGGTAAACAAGAGGTTGTCACTGCGGTTCTGTTTTTATTGTTTTTTGTTGCTATTATTGTACGCTTTCTGTGACTGTCATGGCCCGCTGTTGTTGCTAGGGGTGATATTTTTGTGTCGGTTTACGTTTGTCTTCAGGTTATAGGGTTTGTAGGGCGACCTGTAGCGTAGTGGTTAAGGTACATGACTGGGACCTGCAAGGTCAGTGGTTCGATGCCCGGTCTAGCCACAATAAGATCCGCACAGCCGTTGGGCCCTTGAGCAAGGCCCTTAACCCTGCATTGTTTCAGGGGAGGATTGTCTCCTGCTTAGTCTAATGAACTGTACGTCGCTCTAGATAAGAGCGTCTGCCAAATACCAATAATGTAATGTTATAGCTGTTTCCTAACAAGTGCATACCCAAACCAGGGATAAGTGCACTGAAAGACCCTAGAGGGAAGTACAATTTCAACTGCTACCTGTACAAAAAGGATAAGGACCAGTGCCTATTTGATCATTGGATTATTATTATTTTTTAATAGTAATACCGCAACATGCAAAAACACGCTTACCTAGCCAAACAAAACTAGCAAAGGTATCATCCTAATACACAAGCAAACAACACAACAGCAACAATAATACTCTATCCAGTTAAAGCTACGATGCAAGATTGAATTACAAAAAAGTTAATATTTAAAAAAATACATTATTGAATATCTTAATTACTAAAAAAAATACAATTATGGCTGCATATTAATTTACAAGGTTGCCAAAGAAGCAGAAGAATATAATTGGTTGCACGTTGAAATAAACTTGGATGACCCAACACACCGGGATGAACAAAGAGCACTTAAACCTGGACACACCACTGTAGGTTAAGGAGAAAATTACTACATTCTAAATTAACTTGCCAGAGTGTGATTAAAAATTATTTTTGTAAAACTAATTTGCACTTACTGTAGCATAAAATTAAGGCTGCTTTGGAACAGTTGGTTCAATTTTCAGGAGACCGTCAGGACTTTTTAAATTTTAATGAAGATCCAATTTGCCTTTATATTTCAGTCTGTCCTCAATGTTTCTAATGACCAATTCAGCCCGTTCACTCCTGGAGGAGGACAGGACAGTAACACTGTACAGCTCAGTGTTTCTAATGGCCAATTCAGCCCGTTCACTCCTGGAGGAGGACAGGACAGCAACACAACCAAAGAAATGTACAGCTCAGTGTCGTCATAAAAAAAGCTGGGTGGTTCAGGGCTTAGATGAACATCGAGTAGTGAGTTGTTTAAATTTAATGTAAGCTGCGAAAGAGGTAGATGACTGTTCAGACAGTTTCCTGATGGCATAATTTGTCAATTTTCTGGCAAATCTAAGACTCAGCCACCCCCCGTGGAAGTGCAATTGTCCCAGTTTTAAAGATGACAGTTGAGAGTTCAACTTCATGTGGAGTCAGACGGTCTCAGCCAAGTCACAGATTTTGTTGGTAGAATTTCAGCAGCCAGGGTTATTTTTCAGTTGAGAATCTCCTCTGTGTTAAATGTGACGCTCAATCACGACAGTTCCACTGAAGCTCAACGTTTCTTTCTTTTCTTCATTTTTTTTTTTTTTGAAAGCACTTAAAGATGCCAAAGTTCCCAGACAGAAAAGTGATGAGTGGGAAATGGATGCGGTCGCGTGGGGCTTTAAATCATACCCTAATGCTCCCGGCGAACGGCGCGTGGCAAACAGGGCGGCTCCCTGCCGCGCCGGTGACACCGCGTGTGCGCTTGGGGAGACACGCGAGACCTGGTCCTGCGGCGAGGAACCGGGGTGGGGGGGGGGGGCGGTGAGCCTGACTGGGGGGTGACGGCCTCATTTTCCCCCTTTGACGTTCGGGCGAGAGGGGGGATTAGCCAATAGTAGCGGTGGCCGGGCCGGCCTGTTCCTGACAGTGATTTGCGGCAGACGCAGCCGACAGACTGGCCGTCGCTCTAAAGCGGGGAGCCATCTAGTGGCACCTGACGGAACTGCAGGTCTCTGCCGGGCGCCCGTCCTGCCGAGTGTGAGCTTGTGCCTCCGCACAGAGGACGGCGTCGCAGTCGCTGAAATACATTTTCAAAAAAGGGCCCCGTTTCACAGTGGGGAAACGCAGGTGCCTCATTGGCTGGAGGGGCCATGTCACAGATCCTCAACCTGTGATTGGTTGAATGGGTTGGCGGTCAGCTCGAGCCGCAGGGCCTTCACACAGGTAACCATAGTGACTCCAGCACCCTGCCCTCCGCTCCCACTGGAGGAGAAGGCCCTTCCAGCCAGAGTGAATGTGTAAGGACCTGTCACAGCGGGGAGGACAGAGGAACCAGAAGCAGACACAGGGCTGTGGAAAATGACAGGTTTACTAGCAGATGGAGGGGCAGACAGAGCGTAGTAGTAAACAGGCAAAAAGGTCAAACCAGGGGGTCAGTCCATCGGCAAAAATACAATGGTAAATCCAATCAGAATATTCCAAAAAGCAGGCAGGGGTCAAACACAGGAAATCCAGAAAAAACAAGGGCAAGGACTCAGGAACAAGGACTCAGGAACAAGGGCTCGGGAACAAGGGGGCTAGAACTGGGGGAAGGAATAAAGGGCTCGGGCACAAAAACAGGACAAGACCAACTAGCAGCGTGCAACTGAAAAGGACAGGTATAAATACACAGGGAAATGAGACAAACTAGGCGGGGCATGGGAGTGAGGGCGGTCTAACAAATAAACATCAGGTGAGACACATGAAAGGGTAACAGGACAATAACTAGCGGGAAACGAAAATGCGGACTGGATTCACAAAGACACACATGTAATACAAACGGCTCCGGACTAGAGAGTAGACAATTGGCAGAGAATCAGGAGATGCAGAGATACGGAGAGACAGGTGCGAATACTTCGCTGAAACTAAGCAATTAATCAGTGATAGAATAGGAAGGCGAAGTTACAAAACAGAATTACGTTAGTAAGTTAGTTAAGTGATTTAAATTACAAATACCCAAAACTAGTGAATGGTAGTTTGTTAGTTTGACAAACATATTAGTGTGTTAGTATAATTAGTACTGTACAACTTCTATGTTAGTTGGGATTAGTATATTAGTGCTAGGGCGGCACGGATGGTGCAGTGGGTAGCACTGCCGCCTCACAGCAAGGAGGTCCTTGGTTCGAATCCCCGTCGGCTGGGGCCTCTCTGTGCGGAGTTTGCATGTTCTCCCCGTGTCTGCGTGGGTTTCCTCCGGGTACTCCAGTTTCCTCCCACGGTCCAAAGACATGCAGGTTAGGCTGATTGGAGAGTCTAAATTGTCCGTTGGTATGAGCTTGTGAGTGAATGGTGTGTGTGCCCTGCGATGGACTGGCGACCTGTCCAGGGTGTATTCCTGCCTTTCGCCCAATGTATGCTGGGATAGGCTCCAGCCCCCCTGCGACCCTGTTCAGGATAAGCGGGTAAAGATAATGGATGGATGGATGGATATTAGTGCTATGTACAAACATGAAATGGAGAGAAAGCAGGAAGTAAGGAATGCAAGATTGGAAGGAAGGTTGAACCCTGGAACTACCGTAAACACCCGAATAGTGGGGCACGCAGACAGGGGAGTGACTGGGCTAGTAAACATTCACACTCAGACATCACAGAGGAAGACGAGTGCAAAGAATAATGAATATAAACAGAACACCATGAATATGAAAAATAATAAATGACAAGAATAATGATAATAAACAATGATGAACTAACACAGGACAGAACACAGGAACATAACATGACCTGCTTTGTCTCAGAGAGCCCCTGCATCAGAGATCCAGCGAGACTCCCAGTCGTCTCTCTGAAGAGACGCGTCTCATTAAAAAGCCTTTGAACCCCCGATTCTGGTAATTAAACCCCTATTTCTTTGTGAGCCGGTCTCTCTGTGTACCTGTAGTCTTTGTTATGCTATATAAGAGTACACTTATCTGTTCTTCCAATGAACCAGGCTTCACAAAGGACATTTTTCAGGTTTAGATTAAATGAAATGAAAAAAACGAAAATGAGAAAAAAAACGAATGCAAGCATAAATATCCTCAGAGTGAGAACATGGCCCACAGTCTGGTATTGAAGTGCTCCAAGCCTCTGAACAGTGTGTTACTCCTCTGGGCAGTGTGTTACTCCTCTGAACAGTGCGTTACTCCTCTGAACAGTGTGTTACTCCTCTGGGCAGTGTGTTACTCTCCTCTGAACAGTGTGTTACTCCTCTGAACAGTGTGTTACTCTCCTCTGAACAGTGTGTTACTCCTCTGAACAGTGTGTTACTCTCCTCTGAACAGTGTGTTACTCCTCTGAACAGTGTGTTACTCCTCTGAACAGTGTGTTACTCCTCTGAGCAGTGTGTTACTCCTCTGAGCAGTGTGTTACTCCTCTGGGCAGTGTGTTACTCTCCTCTGAACAGTGTGTTACTCCTCTGAACAGTGTGTTACTCTCCTCTGAACAGTGTGTTACTCCTCTGAACAGTGTGTTACTCCTCTGAACAGTGTGTTACTCTCCTCTGAACAGTGTGTTACTCTCCTCTGAACAGTGTGTTACTCCTCTGGGCAGTGTGTTACTCCTCTGAGCAGTGTGTTACTCCTCTGAGCAGTGTGTTACTCCTCTGGGCAGTGTGTTACTCTCCTCTGAGCAGTGTGTTACTCCTCTGGGCAGTGTGTTACTCTCCTCTGAACAGTGTGTTACTCCTCTGAGCAGTGTGTTACTCCTCTGGGCAGTGTGTTACTCTCCTCTGAACAGTGTGTTACTCCTCTGGGCAGTGTGTTACTCCTCTGAGCAGTGTGTTACTCCTCTGGGCAGTGTGTTACTCCTCTGGGCAGTGTGTTACTCTCCTCTGAACAGTGTGTTACTCCTCTGAACAGTGTGTTACTCCTCTGAACAGTGCGTTACTCCTCTGAACAGTGTGTTACTCTCCTCTGAACAGTGTGTTACTCCTCTGAACAGTGTGTTACTCCTCTGAACAGTGTGTTCCTCCTCTGAGCAGTGTGTTACTCCTCTGAGCAGTGTGTTACTCAGCTTGTTCAGAAAGTGCCAGGACACATGCGCACACATATACCAGCAAATGCACATCTAAGTACACATACACACACATACACCAGCAAATGCACATCTAAGTACACATACACACACATACACCAGCAAATGCACATCTAAGTACACACACACACACACACACGTACCAGTCCACCTGCAGTGGCTCAAACAGCAGGCCTTACACTGGACGTAACCAGTGATTTATACCTTTGTGCTGCAAAACTTTGACTCCAATCAATGTCCCTCTAACTGACAGGTAAGCAACACCCCCTCGATGGACAGCCGGAGACCACGGCGGAACCCACTAAATGCAGGTCACAGAAGAACGCCGTCGCTTTGCTCCTGGCGAGCAATCAATCAGCTGCACTGCGCCTGCGTTACCGACACAACAGCAGCGCGCGAGGACGACACCGAGACGTGGCTCTGAAGACCTCCGGGGACGCAACCCGAGAGTCAATCGGCATTATTACGTATCTGTGACACAGCATGAGCTCGATAAAATGTTTTTACCAATCCAGGCTTTTCCGGGTTCAGCAGTCACGAAAAGAAGAAAAACAAAGTTGAAGAAGAATGTTGTGAATGTTGATTTCATTCAGGTCACCGTTTGGAGCATCACTAGAGTTTTTGTTTTTTTGGAGGGGGGCAGGAGGAGGTACGGCTCCCGTCAGCCCTGTGATGCGGGGGCAGGATTTAGGACGAGGAGCAGAGAGGTCGTTTAGCCCTCCCACCCCAGGCATCCTGCTGCAGTCCGGAGAGAATCTATTACAATGACAGGGCTCCAGGGTTTGTACCTCTTCTGTGAACCTCCGTCGGCCAATTCAAGTGTTAATGACTCAGTGGGCGA
This sequence comes from Conger conger, assembly GCF_963514075.1. Classification (NCBI taxonomy): domain Eukaryota; kingdom Metazoa; phylum Chordata; class Actinopteri; order Anguilliformes; family Congridae; genus Conger; species Conger conger. Next base: position 968,056 of record NC_083776.1, read on the forward strand.
AATACCTCGCTGTGCGTTTCTCATGCCAGGCACACCTGGAGAGGTCACTCCAGCACCTGTGGGCCAAATCCCTCCCTCCTGTTCCACCAGCTCCTGACCTGGAGATGTGCTGCTGGTGATAATTACAGATCTCACCAGGAGTACAAGTGCTAAAGCTGCAGGCTCCTGGGAAATAAGATTTCAAAGTTAGACCTTTTTACTTTCTACTTTCTATACTTTAAGGTGTGTATATATATATATATATATATATATACACTTACCAAGCACTTTATTAGGAACATTTTTACTTTATTACACCAACTTATTCATGTGATTATCTAATCAGCTAATTGTGTGGCAGCAGTGCAATGCACTCAGTCAGGTATCAGAAAGCTGGACTGCCCTTTCAGCTCTGCTGCATTGCTCCATTTGAAAATTTTAAACTGCTTATCAGCAATACAATGAACACTATGCATTGTTTTACTTAAATGTTTTTACTTGTTTTAGCCTAAATTGTTTGTATACTGTCTATGTTCTTCTGTCTTGCTGTGTGTAATGCACAATCTGTGTTGTTATATTTTGAGCCATTTTGGCCAGAACTCCCTTGCAAAAGAGCGGTAAAGTAAAGGTAAAAAAAAGAAAAATGAAGATATGGGTCAGGATCTTCAGTTAATGTTCACATCAACCATCAGAATAGGGAAAAAATGTGTTCTAAGTGACTTTGACTGTGGAATGATTGTTGGTGGCAGACAGGGTGGTTTGAGTATCTCAGAAACTGCTGATCTCCTGGGATTTTCACACACACTAGTCTCTAGAGTTTGCAAAGAATGGTGGAAAAAAAACAGTGAGCAGCAGTTCTCCAGACAGAAACGCCTTGTTAATGAAAGACGTCAGAGGAGAATGGCCAGACTGGTCGAAGCTGACAGGAAGGTGACAGTAACGCAAATAACCACACATTACAACGGTGGTATGCAGAAGAGCATCTCTGAACACACAATGCATCATAACTCTAAGTGGATAGGCTACAGCAGTAGAAGTTAAAAAAAAAGAGTATAATAAATACCTAATAAAGTGCTCATTGAGTGTCATTCCATTATTTCCTGTTTCACTGGAAGGTAACAAGCATGAAAAATCCCTTTGTCATCCATTAACAAGGGAAAAGCAAAAGAATGTCCATTCAGAAGAGACAGGTGGTAATTGACTGTCACAGGTATGGAAATGCGCACAAAGAGAAAAAAACAATAGTTAAATACACCCAGGGGAGTCGTAAGGGGGGGGGGGGTTAGGAGGATTCCAAGAGCCCCGAGCAAACAGGCCTCAAAGATTTATTTTGGCTGCATATATAATTCTGTCAGAGTTACTGAAATTATTCTCAACTGAAATAACTTATTAAGTAATACTTCTAGAATACTAAAAGCAGTGAACATTCTGTCGATGCTCCAGTGTGCCCCCTACCAGTAAGTGCTCAGTGGTTTAGCCCCGCCATGGTCTGTATTTATTTCAGGGGCGGCCTGTAGCGTAGTGGTTAAGGTAAAGGACTGGGACACGCAAGGTCGGTGGTTCGATCCCTGGTGTAGCCACAATAAGATCCGCACAGCCGTTGGGCCCTTGAGCAAGGCCCTTAACCCTGCATTGCTCCAGGGGACGTTTGTCTCCTGCTTAGTAGAATCAACTGTATGTTACTCTGGATAAGAACATCTGCTAAATGCCATTAATGTAATGTAATGTAATTTCATATTGTGTTAGTTAATCGTAATCTGCTCGCTCTCTAGTTTGCATTTCATATCAAGCTTTTTCTGTCAATTGATGGCAGCAAAACGGGTAACACTAGGCTACAGCCTTGGTTGCAGCTCAAACCGCTGACTGCCAGGGGTTGATGACAGATGCGCAAAGTTAAACAGCGAGGAACCTATCCAGCCTCTCCAGGTGCTTTAATTCTTTGAACTTGCTCTTGTTAATGTCAGCTACCTAATTAGCTCTATATAGAACCATTTTCTGGAATGGATTATGCAATGGCATCTGGCTAAAATGTCAGTAATATTATACATTTTTTATCATTTTGCAATTCTGTTTCAGTTTTTCATAGCTTATACTGATAGCAATCTGCATCATTTTTTGAATCTCTTTTGATGTAGTGAAGTCAGTGAATTGGACACACCTACGTAAGAAACGTTATCATGCTTACCATAAACAGACAGCGTGATATGCAGTGTTTAGCAGGTCAGGGAACACAGGGAACATCTACAATCAGATATTACTTCTTTTAATACTTCTCATCTGTAATATATTATGCATGCAGAAAACATGCAAATATATTTAGAGCAAGGATTCCGCATAAATGCACATTTGGTTAGCTTGTTAGTTTGGTACGAAAAAATAAAATCTGATGCCAGGGAATGTTTCAAGAAATCTCATAAAATATCTACTGCTGCCAGATCACTCGTTGACATTATGCAAGAATCCCTATAAGGTCTGAAAGCTTCTGAGAGCACTTCTAATTTATGCCACACGCTTTTACGCTTAAGGAACCATGCCCAGCCCCATCGCAATGTAGTCTGAGAATGAAAAACGGTGCTGATGTTCAGGTCCCGCCGACTGCCCTGGATACGTCCGTCAGATGAATCAGCGGGAGAACATGCGATGTGATGTCACAGACTGAGGATGTGTCTGGAGTGGACGGCCGGGCGTGATGTCAGGGCCGGGCTGTGATTGGTGGGCGTGATGTCAGGGCCGGGCTGTGATTGGTGGGCGTGATGTCAGGGCCGGGCTGTGATTGGTGGGCGTGATGTCAGGGCCGGGCTGTGATTGGCGGGCGTGATGTCAGGGCCGGGCTGTGATTGGCGGGCGTGATGTCAGGGCCGGGCTGTGATTGGTGGGCGTGATGTCAGGGCCGGGCTGTGATTGGCGGGCGTGATGTCAGGGCCGGGCTGTGATTGGCAGGCGTGATGTCAGGGCCGGGCTGTGATTGGTGGGCGTGATGTCAGGGCCGGGAGGTTTCATTAACACGCCCGTGCGTCCGTGTCCACCGGAGCGGACCCCTCGGTCCCACAGCCGAAGCTCGGGCGGTGGCACCTTCCCACAATTCACCTGGTTCCACAGATCACGCTCGTTAGGGTGCCGACCCCCCCCCCCCCCCCTCCCCCCGGATCTCAGGCTGTTGGACTCCCCCTCCCCTCCCCCCGGTGGGTGTTCTCAGGCTGTTGGACCCCCCCTCCGGCGGACCGGCGTGACGCATTCAGGCGACGCACACGCAGTGGATCCGTCTCCTCAGGGCCGCGCTGTCGCTGTGCGTCTCCGAGGCGTGCGTCTCTCTGAACGTTCTGAATGCTCTCGGTGCCCGTCGACTCACAGGGCCGTTTACCGCCCCCCCCCCCCCCCCGCTTTGAAGAAAGATCACTCCGCAGATTCGGCTCTCGGTGCTTTTGATTGACATAATTGCACAGTAGCTTCCGGAAAGGAAAGCGGTGGAAAATGCCTCGTGCCCATTGGTGAAGCATCCCTGCGCCTGTCTCTGGTGGATTATAAAAAACATCAAAGCATAAAATGAGTTTAGCTTGGCTGACATCCAGGCGGCTTTCAACAGCTCTCTTTGTCCTTGAGTGGTGTCCTCATACACGACTTGTGCTTTAAGCAACATTTCCTACATATTAATGTTATGCATTTTTAATATTCTAATATTTAACCTCCCTCCTTTAGCAGTGCCACACAGCAAGGCCTTTCGCTATTCAGCTTCTGGAATAAGTTGTCCTTTATAATACTTTATCTATTTGCAACACATCCAATGCATACAGTCAGTGAATATATGACATTATCAAGCCAAACGGGCTGATTGCAGACTGGCTGAAGTGGGGTGAAAAGTGCCCATGAGGGCCACTCTAAGGAAGCTACTGTTTCTGCTGTTTCTGCTGTTTCTGCTGTTTCTGCTGTTTCTGCTGTTTCTGCTCAGTTTCTGCCAGAATCTCCACTTTGTTTGCTGAAAAGAGCTGTGAGTTACCACAGTTTATGTGTCATCATTACAATACTAAGATACAGAACTCCATTAAGACACTACTCCAGTGATACTAACCCACTCCATTAAGACACTACTCCAGTGATACTAACACACTCCATTAAGACACTACTCCAGTGATACTAACCCACTCCATTAAGACACTACTCCAGTGATACTAACACACTCCATTAAGACACTACTCCAGTGATACTAACCTACTCCATTAAGACACTACTCCAGTGATACTAACCCACTCCATTAAGACACTACTCCAGTGATACTAACCTACTCCATTAAGACACTA
>NC_083776.1:974829-1102329 GCF_963514075.1 Conger conger
CACACACTCATACACACAAGCGCATAAACCCAGCAGAGGGGATAAGCACCAGGCCTACATCACACCGAGGGAGGCTTCAGTATGCGGAGTACATCAGTCATTCTGCTTTCTCTCTTCAATGAGCCCATCCTGTACACATCCTGGAGTCACTCTGTACCTTCACTGAAAGAGCTCAGAGGGTGTTTGCACCCCAGGGAAGGCGGACAGATAGATGCACTTAGCACACACAACTGAACACACACACATACACACACCCGAACACACACCTGAACACAGACCCTAGCACACACACCCGAACACACTCACACACCTGAACACACACCTGAACACAGACCCTAGCACACACACCCGAACACACTCACACACCTGAACACACACCTGAACACAGACCCTAGCACACACACCCGAACACACTCACACACCTGACCACACACCTGAACACAGACCCTAGCACACACACCCGAACACACTCACACACCTGAACACACACCTGAACACAGACCCTAGCACACACACCCGAACACACACACACACCTGAACACACACCTGAATATGCCAGATGGCTAGCCGGGGGAAGAGGGGTCCGACCTACACCAAAAAACAAAAGGTCCAAAAAGTCAAAGTGAATAAATCATGCAGCTGCTACTATGAGAACATAATACGTTCTTTGTCATGACAGTCTCATTGACATCAACCGAAGGGCTAGCTAAATAGATTTTTATTTTATTTTATAGAAGACCTAGATGCAATATTTTCATGTTGTTAGCTACAGTTTGAGTACTTGACACCGAGTCACATATACAGTAAAACGGCTGGCAGTCTGTACTTTGCTCTGACTTTTGTAGGTTTCCATCAATGACCAATAAGTCCTGTATAACCTATAGTTTTTAGGCTTGGCTAAAAATATATTTTGTTGATTACATTTAAAAAAGGTGACAACAATACAGATATTTTAGGAATGAATGAACCCTCATAACTGTCACTGTGCTCGGCAGCCTTATTTAAAGAAAACACGAACATTTTGGGAAATATTCCTTTTTCCCGACTTACCCAGACTTAGACGAGGTGTTTGATTTCATTTTCATTTTTGTGCATCACTGGCTCTGTTTCCATGCATTCACTGGCTCTGTTTCCATGCATTCACTGGCTCTGTTTCCATGTATCACTGGCTCTGTTTCCATGCATTCACTGGCTCTGTTTACATGCATTCACTGGCTCTGTTTCCATGCATTCACTGGCTCTGTTTACATGCATTCACTGGCTCTGTTTCCATGTATCACTGGCTCTGTTTCCATGTCAGCATAACATGTTGTTAGCTTAGCTTAGCATAAAGACTTGAAGCCTATCAGAGCAGGTAGCCTACCTCCTTCAAAGTGAAGAAATACACCTTCCAGCAACTCTGAAGCTGTCTTATTTACATAAAGTATCATGTGTATTTGAAATACACATGCCAGAAAAACTTTTTTTAAATGAGAGACTATGTTTTCGGAGAAGTTCTACCATTTAAAGCTGCCTTCAGAAGGTGCACGGATCACTGTGCTCAACCAGCGGAAGAGGATACTTGTGTGTTCATTGTTATAGTTCCAGGACAACACCGGTCATTTAAAATGTTTTCCAGTAGGAACAACATATCATATGTGTCATTATCTCAAAACCGATAATGTTTCTGTCCAGATCTCAATTAATTTATCCTACTAATTTACCCAGTAATTCTCCATCTAGCGATGTGGTTCTGAAATTCGGTCCTGGGGATCCTCGGTGTAGGCCTGTGCTGTTTTCGTTCCAACCACAATTGCAATCCCAGAATTTTAGCAAGGTGTTATTTTTTCTTAATTAGGTGCGCTTCATGTTTAGACAGATTATTTACTCTCTTAAGCCACATTTATGTCACAAATAGCTATGCAATCGTTAGAATTCACAGCAGTAGTAAATATAAATTTAATCACAGCTATGAACCAATCTGATTGCAAGATTTGGCCAACTCGTTTTATAAACTTCCGGACACTGCCTTTGAGTTTTGGCTTCATAGCCTTTGAGTCGTGGCTAGCACTACCTTCATAGCCTCTGAGTCGTGGCTAGCACTACCTTCATAGCCTCTGAGTCATGGCTAGCACTACCTTCATAGCCTCTGAGTCATAGCTAGCACTACCTTCATAGCCTCTGAGTCGTGGCTAGCACTACCTTCATAGCCTCTGAGTCGTGGCTAGCACTACCTTCATAGCCTCTGAGTCGTGGCTAGCACTACCTTCATAGCCTCTGAGTCGTGGCTACTGTAGCTTCCTCCAGCTTGCCAGTTCACTACCACATTGAATTTATACACATGCGAGGCACTGAAATTCGGAAAAATAGTCCCCAGCTAAATTAACAATTTGCTCTGTTTTTTGGAGAAAATAACTCTGGCCATGTTCTTAATTTATAATAGGTTGTATTTTCGCAGAAAATATGTCTTTCTGAGCTGTATTTAATCAGCGTACAAATTAATGGCTTTCATGGTTGAACGCTAAATTGAGTTAGAAAATGTCAAAAAGTATGGAGAGTTTGATAGAGACATTTTCGCTTCTGGTATTTTAATAGGATACGTTAACCATACTTTAAAAAATGAAAAATTGCTGGTGTTATCCTTATACATTATATAATAATGTAAAAATACATTATTACCACTTGTACTAAGCCGCATACACCTGAGAAACACACACACCTGGACACACACACCTGGACACACACCCACCTGGACACACACACACCTGAGAAACACACACACCTGGACACACACACACCTGGACACACACCCACCTGGACACACACCCACCTGGACACACACACCTGGACACACACCCACCTGGACACACACACACCTGAGAAACACACCCACCTGAGAAACACACACACCTGGACACACACACACTGTGGTCTGTTCCACTTGGGGGGGCCTCTAAAATTAGAAATCAGGTTGGTACAATGGAATCAGAGGAAATGAAAGATTGTTAATTCATGTTCCTGATGAATAAGTGATTAACAAGCTGAGAGCCCTGTAGCATGTGGAGAATTAGGGTACAGAGATAGAGAGGGGGAGAGAGAGAAGGGGGGGGGGGGAGAGAGGGGAGATTTAATGTGGAGAGATGTGACGATATGTCAAACTACTATCCACAGCAGATGACCAACCATGCAATCACATGAGCAATTGTGTGTCAATGGAATTTTCTGGAATCACATCAGATCATGAATGGCTTCAGTGCGAGAACCTAAAACTTGTGTTCATTCCAGCCCATTCCTCTCCAAACAGAGCACCAATCCCCGTCCACCAAGATTCAACCCCAGTCTACTGACACTCAACCCCCTTCTACCGATACTCAATCTGGTCTAGCAATACTAAACCCCCATCAACTGACACACAACCCCCCATACCAATACTAAACCTGGTCTAGCAATACTAAACCCCCATCAACTGACACACAACCCCCCATACCAATACTAAACCTGGTCTAGCAATACTAAACCCCCATCAACTGACACACAACCCCCCATACCAATAGTGAACCCCCATCGATTACCGACTCAGCACAAACGCAGCACCTCTGGCCCAGCACCCTGGTCTCCCCTCTCACCAACAGAGCTGTCAGTGGCACACATAATATCCTAAATTCCCCACTCATCTCTGACTTCTGACCGTCTAACAGGACAGCAGATGGGCCAGATTAAAGTGGTGTTTATCACCATCTAGTGGTGGGATTAGGGCCTGCCACAGCTGTCATGACAACAGCCATGAAAGGACACAGTGACAACCGAAAATCACCGGTCATTTTCACACTTCAGGCCATCACAATGCTGACACCTCATCCTCCTCATCCTCCTCTTCCCCCTGTGTTTGCTGTACTCCAGCTCTGAGACAGACAGGTTCTGAGACAGACAGGCTGACACACTCGCCGATAAAAATGGGCCAGTGAATTGTGCTGCTTGTCCACTGCTTCAATACATATGCTGCGTTTGATGATTCCCTGGAGCAGTTTCCTTAGCGCCTGTACTATGTATGCATCTCAGCCTCAACTTGGCAACTCTGGCCTCCTCTGTGACAACAAACTCATAGTGTGGTTTTTACTGCTTCAATAACACAGTCAAGGTTTTTTATATGTCCAGAACCATGTTATAAGCATTTAGACAACACCCAGAATCCATATAAATGTATGCAACACCCATGATTCCATCTGTCACATTAGCAGACACACATGACTGAAGCATGTTCCTAAAAGCACATTAGCAGACACACATGAGTGAAGCATGTTCCTGAAAGCACATTAGCAGACGCACATGAGTGAAGCATGTTCCTGAAAGCACATTAGCAGACGCACATGAGTGAAGCATGTTCCTGAAAGCACATTAGCAGACGCACATGAGTGAAGCATGTTCCTGAAAACACATTAGCAGACGCACATGAGTGAAGCATGTTCCTGAAAGCACATTAGCAGACGCACATGAGTGAAGCATGTTCCTGAAAACACATTAGCAGACACACATGAGTGAAGCATGTTCCTAAAAGCACATTAGCAGACGCACATGAGTGAAGCATGTTCCTGAAAGCACATTAGCAGACGCACATGACTGAAGCATGTTCCTGAAAGCACATTAGCAGACACACATGAGTGAAGCATGTTCCTGAAAGCACATTAGCAGACGCACATGAGTGAAGCATGTTCCTGAAAGCACATTAGCAGACGCACATGACTGAAGCATGTTCCTGAAAGCACATGAGCAGACACACGAGTGAAGCATGTTCCTGAAAGCAGACACACATGAGTGAAGCATGTTCCTGAAAGCACATTAGCAGACGCACATGACTGAAGCATGTTCCTGAAAGCACATTAGCAGACACACATGAGTGAAGCATGTTCCTGAAAACACATTAGCAGACGCACATGAGTGAAGCATGTTCCTGAAAGCACATTAGCAGACACCCATGAGTGAAGCATGTTCCTGAAAGCAGACACACATGAGTGAAGCATGTTCCTGAAAGCACATGAGCAGACATATGTAGTCCCTGACCACTCTTTATCCTCTTTTAGGCGGTGTGTTCCTCACTGGAATGTTAGTTAAATAATATGGGAGTCCTTCCCCAGCCCACTGTAGGGATAGAGTGAAAGATAAATCGGCCACACACACTGTTTTTCCCCCCATTTTGAGGCTAACATTTCTTTTTTTCTTTGAGTGAGCCGAGGGTTTATTTTTTTCCTCCTCTCTCCTTTAACCAGACGGATTATCTGGAGAGGGCACAAAGAAAGCGCGGTGGATTAATTTCCAGGAGACAGAATATTGGCTGCACTATCTTCTGACAGACAATAACACCAAAGGGAAGGGGACCCAGTGTCCAGAAAGTGGCTAAAAAACATTTTTCTTCTCCCCTTATGCTATCAATATGCACAGCTGTTGAGAAAATGAAACCATATATCCTTATAAATAACAAAAATAAGGCAGAAATACGTCTGGAAGCCGAGCTCACCCGCGGGCCTGCACAGAAAGCTGCTCATTGCCATAGTTTTGCTTCAAAACAATCCGACTCACAGCCGAGGGAACGGAAGCTGTGACTTTCTTAGCCTCCTGCAATTGCATTGGATGCACTGCAATCCGACGGCTTACAGAGGCAATGTCATCTAATTTCCTCTGACAGTGAAATCAGTGTGTGGATTGCTTCCTTTTCAGACACTGCAGAAAAGGGGAAGTTGGAGACACAGTACGCACCTCCTTCCAGGTAAGGCCTCTCCCCTTTTTGTTTTGCTGTTGGTTTTTATACGAGTTGTTCTATGAGATATAAAGCCAGGTTGATGTGTGTGGCTGGATAAGAACTGGCAAGAATTTCCTCCACTCAAAACAAATATACCAAGACAGGGCTCATTTTAAAGAAATGTATTCACTTTTTTTTTTAAAGAAAAAGGCTTTTTCTTAAGCCTCATCGTGATCCAGTTGCTATATGAGAACTGACTGATCGTATATCCGTTCTCAGCGGCTCCAACACTGCGCAGCCCCGGTTGTGCACTGAGCGATACTAGAGGCAGCTGAGCACGTTTATAGACATTTACGGGCATCGTGTTCCATCAGTACCATGTTTCTTTCGACTCAGTGCAGTTGATGACCGGCCTATTGCCATGAAACCCAATGAAGTTATAGGGCACTACGGTCCGGAATTTGTGGAAGTAGTCTCGGCAATGCATTGGCTGAGAGCCACTGTCAGAGGCAGAAAATAAATCAGTTCCTTCATTCCAACGTGCAGGCTTCCCGTGTGGGAGGACGCGCCAGCGGAGTGACAGGCAGATCGTGGAGGGGAAGTTCAGGTGGAAACGAAGCTGCCGAGGACCACCGGCGCTTCTGATTGGCCGCTCTGCAGTTCAAAGCTTTTCCTTTTGAATGCCTAATGAAGCGTTACGCCCGTGACCTTCAGCACACATTATCGTTTTACATTATTTTAAACTCTCAGTTCAGTACAGACATGGGGCGTGCCCTGCCGAATTATAGCATAACACATCTGCCATTCCAATTAGGGTATAATAACAATAATAATAATAATAATAATAATAATGAACACTTTATTCAGTACTTCATGAATGACATAATAAATCTATGAAACAAACACATTGCTAATTGTCCAGCCTAGGTGGGGGGTGGGGTAAGCGGACCTGGGTGATGGACAGCTGGTCACAGAGGTCTGCCGGGGCACATGGGATAGTGGAGGACCACTGCTGGAGAGGAGGTATTCATAAGAACACAGGTTCGCGCGGGCACGCACACACACACAAGCAATTGTTCACAGCAAGCACAGCATTTTTTTTTAAAGGTCCGTTTGTTTGTCCCAAGTATCATATCAAACCATAGAACACACCGCAGCAAAAGAAAATCCCTCCCGCGCTAATTCCGTCGCCTCCCGAACTTAACGGTGCATTCCATCCGCGGTTACAAGCGCCTGCGCTGGGCTGCAGCTCGTCACCATTCTGCACCGTCGCCCATCTCTAATGCGCGACGCCGGGGTCTTAGACACATAAACCTGTCTGCTGACTTATTATTTCAATATACACCGTCCCCAGACAGCTGGGATCCGCGCGCCGCGGCAGCCTGTTCCTTTCTCCTCGTCTGCCGTTGCTCTACTTTTATAATCAGATACACGGCCTAGCGGTAAATCTCGCGTGTTTATCGCGGTGAAAGGCAGAGCCGGCGACCGAGAGAAACAACGCGGTGCAGGATCTCCTGTCGGCACGCACACGTCCACGCCGCCTCATGTTCGTTTCCCACCGGCAAATTAAATTTTCATTTCCGCATTTGCGATGTGCTCCGCCTGCATGTAAATATGATTATTGTGTTGGATAGTGGATTGTAATAACGTTCCCTGTCCGTTAATTGCTCCTGGAACTGCGTTGGTGTCGGTTTCAATCGTAGTAATTGAGCTATTGTCGCTCTCGTTCCTGCCCTTACGACTTCCCTAAATTCCCTAAAAACATTCCTGCTTTCCGTCATTTTAGTGAGCGTCAGCTGATGTACTTACAAACACAAACCTACGGATTTGAAAACTGCCAAGTATGTTAAATGAGCAAGACGGAAGATTTGACAGAAAAATGGAAAAATGTCAGGTTTCCTTTCTCGAAAAAAAAACAGGAATGTATATTGATCCGGACTCATTTATCACAGAAACTCATCCATAATAAATTTGGAGGAATGTCACGGGAGCGTGACGCCCGGTGCGGAAAGGAAGATGTTTACTCCGAGAAATACATTCACATTAAACTCACTTATTTTTGCCTGCCACATTTGCCATGTTTTGCCGCTGGAGTGCTGTGAAGCACTATTTAAAATGAGCATTTGATTTGTGCGTTTGAGTCGCATGACAGAAAGCTGATAGATGGGCGGCCATTTTGTGGAATGTGTTTCACCGCGGGCTGAAGAAAAGGGGCCCGCAGGGAGCTGGTCTGTGAGCCCACACCTGGAGGGAAAGGATCTCTCCTTCCCGGTATCACTGAAGGCTAAAGCCAAGTTTTATCTCCACTTTATTTCAGATTTATTTGTTTAGCTGTGATGTACCACACACATACTGTACCTTTCATAGCCTCTGGAGAACCACAATGTCTACATACTGTGTTCTTATGCCTGAAAGAGAGGGGGGACCAGACTGAGTGACTATCTGTGTGTGTCTGGGAGAAAGAGAGGGAGAGAGAGAGGGAGAGAGAGAGAGAGGGGGAGAGAGAGAGAGATAGATGAGTGTGCATTTGTTATTGGTTGTAATGGGAGCAGCAATCTTTGGCCCAGATTCAATCTTCGGTCTACCCACGGTAAGCTTTTCCCTTAATTTGAAGTCATGAATTTTAGCCAGTGTACATCTCCCTCACCTCCGCTTTACAGGCTCAGCAGAATAATATTAATAATTTACATTTTATTATTCAACGCATTGCAAGGGAAGGAAGAAAGAAACAGCCACAACAACACTTTCAATTATTATTTCACCTTAAGCACAATGTACTTAGACTGATTCTGGGCATCTTTGGGCAGACACTTTTACTCATCTTTAAAATGGTCCCTCCCGCGCTGAGCGAGACAGAACGGCCTCATGGGAAAGAGGAACCCTGGGCAGGTCGGGCGCCCCACGTTGCCCACGGAGGGGTCACGGCTGCGGGATCTCGTCTTCCCAGAGAACTCCGCGCACACTTTCATTAATTGTGCGGTCGGCCTCCAAAGGTGTTCGAAATTCGTACTTTGTGCGCAGAGATGCGCGTACGCTATTTACCCAGCTGTAGCTCATCAGTGTTGATTTAATTATTTGTTTGTTTACTTGCATGGTAGGCACTCTCCCATCCAGGGATCCCTACGCTTCAAGTAGCAAGGCTAATATGGCATGACACTGAAATGCATGGCAGTGGAGAAGGAAAGGAGAAGACCTCCAGTGTGGCATTGCAGCACAGTCCCGTCGGTGTAGAAGATCATTCTGAAAGGGCCCGGCAAGATTTGCAGTATTGAGTACACTCACATTTTATTTGGGAAGAGCACATTTTATCCATTTTGAACGATTAGACTGCCGTTAATACCGCGCTGTGGTCACTGAGGGCACATGGGCTGTCATGAATTCTGTGTCGCTCATTTAATCCGGAGCTTAAGTTAATTCACACACTATTTATTTTCCCATTACTCTGTACTGTATGTGTGTGGCTAACTAAGCCTGAGAGGCTCTTATCTGTGTCTCTTACATGGCTAGATAGGATCTGGCAGCAGAAGACTGTGTACCAGAACACCTAGGGTCATTCTCTAATGAAGCAAAACTCAAGGAAAGTTAGTAGTTGGACGCATTACCCCAATATGTTCTTCACTTGTTGCGTGTGAGCAGATATCTTGCTCGGGTGTCATTGTGAAAGATGTACTGTCTTTATGTAGAGAGCTTTGGCCGTCAGTAAGGTGGTTGTTTCCTCATAAGTTCTGTATAATACTGTAGTTTAAGTTCCTTCCACATCACTAAAATGGTTGTCAGAAAAGTTTATTTCTGCTTGGGTTGATTAAACCCTCAGATAAAGCAGCCAAAGTTCCTATAAGTTTTATTTGGGGCATTTCTATAATTTCTTGATTATAATGATCAAGCACATTAATTTTTCTGCAGATTACGACTGTTGGTCATTCCGAATAATTGCATGCATTCTTTTTGCAGAAATTAACTCTGGAGAATAATTAAGTTTTCTTCCGCTGAAAATAGTATTTAAGCCCCGTATCTACACACAGAAAAATCATTCTGAAATGAACGGCTTCATGAGTAAAATTTATAAAACAAAATCTACAGAAGTCATGGCTGGAGATTAGCATTGCTGCTTGATGAGGAGCGTTGCTGCTGTTCTGCTCAGAACTCTTCATTAATAATCACGATAGTCTACTTATTTTCTTTTCTGGCATTGTAGGCAGCCCGCGTTGCCATGGAGATACAGGCCTAATTTGCATCTGTCAGTCACAATTTTATTGCTCCTAGTTTTACTCCGGGATTCTAAAATGTCAATACAGGCTTCGCATCTGATGAGAAATCGGCCATCAAGATTTATGTAAATACTCTGTGAGCTGCGAGGGCCTAAACCACCTCCATGAAATGAATGCTTTCGTTCGTTTAAAACGAAACGCGAAAACGATTTGTTTTATCAGACATGGATGGTGGGAAGAGCAGTCGGTTCGTACACTTTGGAACACTGGTCACACACACACTCAGTGAGCACGTATTAGGTATTTATTAAGACTTATTTTTTTAGACTTATTAAGCCTTCTGCTGCTAATGCCTACTTAGAGGTTTGACGCATTGTATGTTCAGAGATGCTCTTCTGCACACCACTGTTGTAATGTGTGGTTATTTGCGTTACTGTCACCTTTGTCAGCTTAGACCAGTCTGACCCTTCTCCTCTGACCTCTCTCATTAACAACGTGTCTCTGCCCGCAGAACTGCTGCTCACTGGATGTTTTTCACACAATTATCTGCAAACTCGAGAGGCTGTGCGTGAAAATCCCAGGAGATCAGCAGTTTCTGAGATACTCAAGCCACACTGCCTGGCACCAACAATCATTCCATGGTCAAGTCACTGAGATCACATTTCTTCCCCATTCTGACATTTGGTGTGAAAAACAGCGGAACCTCTTGACCATGTCTGCTTGCTTTTATGCACTTAGTTGCTGACACATGATTGACTGATTAAATATTTGCATTAACAAGCTGGTGTACAGGTCTACCGAATAAAGCGATCACTGAATGTGTTCCATTTGGCAATCCTGAGACATCAGCTTCTCCTCTCAGGGCTGCTCCCCTGGGCATGATTACTCCAGCTCTAATGAAACCAGCCTACGGCTGGCTGGGGTACAGGAGTCTCCCTCACACTCTCTCTCTCTCTCTCTCTCTCTCTCGCTCTCTCTCTCTCTCCCTCTCTCACACACACACACACTCTCCCACACACAAGTGTGTCCCACACACACACACACACACACCTGTTCCTCACACACTCTCCCACACACACCTGTTCCACACACACACTCTCCCTCTCACACCTGTTCCACACACACACTCTCCCTCACACACCTGTTCCACGCACTCTCCCTCACACACTTTCATCAGTCCATGCTGGGGAGTCATTTCAAGACCTCTCTGGCCAGTCAACCATAAATACCCAAACCCCCCCCCACAAAAAAAAACACAAAACTAAACATCCCACGGTAACATCTCACATCCCTCGGATCACAGTTTACTTATCGTAAGGAGTATTGAGAGTATATTTTGCTGGTCTCCCCGTATCTCCTCGTATTATATGAAGTGAACCCATTCTGCAGGCGGTGGAGGCTGATGGCTCTCTCTGGCCTTGCATAAAGCACTTGCACCGGCCATTGATGGATGGATGACCCCAGCACTGTGGGCGAGGGCTACTCCTTTAAACCTGAAAGGGGTTTCTCCCCATCTCCTCTGCCCCTGCTTATCATCCCTCTTTAGAAACCTCTGGAACAAGCCGTTCCCTCACCATTCAGACTGTGGCTGAGTTCTCCGGCAAAGCTGAGTTCCAATTCCTGCTTCAACTTTCCTGCAGTCCCCCCCCCCCCCCGAAAGCCTCAAATTCGCATTCAGAGCACACCCGGAGGCGCATTCGAAGTCTAGCGGAATGTTAAAACTACCACTTTTTTTTAATGAATTATGGTTGTTAATAAGTGTGAATGATGATTCGGACAATGGAGCACATTTAAGAAGGATGTAGTGTAATAGCCATTATCGTAAGTGCTGTTACTCTCCCCGTCACCTCAACATATCATATGTTTGTATAGACTGTCACAAAGACGCTTTACATAGTAAACAGAAGGGAATACAAACGGGAAGTATCAGCTCTAAGGCCGCAAATATGAGGCATATGAGGTGAACAACCTCCTAGTAGGAGAAAAACCCTCAAACAGTGGCGAGAGAAAACTCCCTGAAGGGAAGAAATCTCGAGAGGAACCCGGCTATAGGGGGATGCCCATCCTCTGCTGGCCTATAGGTTGAGATGATAACAGTTCAGGTGCCACAATACCCAATAATTTGTGTGCCATTATCGTATCACCTGACTATTTACCGACGCGATGATGATTAAGCAATCTCTACACCCCAGCAAGACCACTCCGGTCTGCTAGCTCTGGTTCCCTCTCTACGTGCACCTGGCAGTTGAGCTGCACTTTCACGCCTGTTTTCCGTTCTGGTTCCTCAGTGGTGGAATGACTTGCCTACCACTGTCAGGACAGCAGAATCCCTCCCCATATTTCGACACAGACTAAAAACACACCTTTTCAGACAGTATCTTAGTCCTCCCTCCTGATTTCCTCCCCCCCTTCCAATATCCCTCTTGTCTAAGCCTAACCCTTAATTAAAAAATTTAAAATTTAAAATAAAATTGCACATACGATGACTATTGTCTTTTTGTTTAGAACAGCTCTTCATGCATATTTTACTAGTTATAGATTTTATTATTTTAACCTGTGGAAGAACCTATGCACTTGTAAGTCGCCAAACTCTGCCAAATGACTAAAAATGTTAAATGTAAAATGTGATCTGGCACAGCTCTGCAATCGCACGCCTCACCTGGGCGGCCCAGCCCGGCGCTCTGACCCCACCGCTCCCCACCGCTCCCCCAGCGCTCCCCAGCGCTCCCCAGCGCTCCCTACTGCTCCCCCAGCGCTCCCCAGCGCTCCCTACCGCTCCCCCAGCGCTCCCCACCGCTCCCCACCGCTCCCTACTGCTCCCCCAGCGCTCCCCAGCGCTCCCTACTGCTCCCCCAGCGCTCCCCAGCGCTCCCCAGCGCTCCCTACCGCTCCCCCACCGCTCCCCACTGCTCCCCAGCGCTCCCCAGCGGAGCGGCTAGCCGGACGGCTCTGTTCAGCGGCCCCGCGTCAGGCTGACGGATCGCTCTGCTCCTCCCGGCGCAGACATCCATCAGCCTACAGCTGCCAGTCAATACCCCCCCCCTCCGCTTTGATTTAGGGACTCGGCCTTCCAGGGCCTCTTCCGCCCCGGATATCCATCACGCGGCGCCCCATTCCTCTCCTCCCCCAGGAGCGCTCCGGACACCGGAGACAGGATGACAGATACGGGAAGAGTACATATTTCCCCTCGGGAGCGAGCGAAAGAAATATATAATCAATATCAATTCCCTCCATCTGGGCTTAAGCAGCGGGACGCTTTACCCACGGTGCGGCCCGGCGGGCCGGGGTGATGGAGAGCAGAACCGGGCCGATCCGGGAGGCGGGGTGATGGACAGCAGAACCGGCCCAATCCGGGAGGCGGGGCCGGGGTGATGGAGAGCAGAACCGGCCCAATCCGGGAGGCGGGGCCGGGGTGATGGACAGCAGAACCGGCCCAATCCGGGAGGCGGGGTGATGGAGAGCAGAACCGGGCCGACGCCACGCCGCCCGTCGCCACGGACGCGATCACACAGCGGGATTTACACACTCCCGCTTCTCCCACGGTTTCTCGGGGGGAGTGGGGGGGTCAAAGTCCCAACTTATTCAAAACGCTGTGAAAAAAGTGTTTTTTCGGCCCCGTGACAAACTCTGGGGCCTGTCGGTCTGACCAGGCTTCCCCGGGGATTTGCGCTTCCAAATACGTTTTTTCCCCCCAAAACTTCAAGACAAAGGTAAAACAAAGGTTTGAAAACATATAAAGTGGGGACAAACAGTCTGAGACCACTAGTGATACATAACAATTAGAAAAGTTCACAGTGAAAAGTTGAATCTATGAAAAAATGACATTAATTTCAGAATTACTAATGTATGTCCACCTTTTGCTTTAATGGCAACGTGCACTCAAGCTGGCATGGACTCCAATGCAAAACCTGATGAGTCATGTTATCCCAGCATTATTTGACAATGTTCCAAATGTTACTGAATGCTTGGCTTTTGTCAGTCTTCAAGTGCCCCATAAATGTTCAGTGGGGTTGAGGTCAGGTGACTGGGGATTGTGCAGCACTCCGTACTCTACTTTGGCCTTCGAGTAGTTCTTTTGAAGTCTTTGAAGTCATTTTTCCAGCTATTTCCTTGAGTACATTTTTCAGAACCGTGGTTCATTTGTTACACTGATACCATCGTATTATAAGGAGGCCTAATAACCCCTCAGACTGATATAATGGAATAATAAGGGTTAATAATAGCCAGGGTGGAGCTTGTGGGGGGGGGGGGGGGGGGCAGGTAGGGGGTGACTGGGCAGGGAGGGTTTCAGCTGCTGCACATTCAATCACTTTCTTCCCCATTAACAACTCCTCCTGTCAATCAAACCTCCTTCAGCCTTCAGCCTGGCAGACGGGCGGTGAGGGGAATCATGGGCCGGTTACACGCCACAGCGCACAGAGGTCTGGGCTGACTGCACGTGCACCGCTCTGTGCCAGGATGAGGGCACGTGTGGTCTGTGCCACAATGAGGGCACGTGTGGTCTGTGCCAGGATGAGGGCACGTGTGGTCTGTGCCAGGATGAGGGCACGTGTGGTCTGTGCCACGATGAGGGCACGTGTGGTCTGTGCCAGGATGAGGGCACGTGTGGTCTGTGCCACGATGAGGGCACGTGCACTGCTCTGTGCCAGGATGAGGGCACGTGTGGTCTGTGCCACGATGAGGGCACGTGTGGTCTGTGCCAGGATGAGGGCACGTGTGGTCTGTGCCACGATGAGGGCACGTGCACTGCTCTGTGCCACGATGAGGGCACGTGCACTGCTCTGTGCTATGAGGGCACGTGCACTGCTCTGTGCTATGAGGGCACGTGCACTGCTCTGTGCTATGATGAGGGCACGTGCACTGCTCTGTGCTATGAGGGCACGTGCACTGCTCTGTGCCATGAGGGCACGTGCACTGCTCTGTGCTATGATGAGGGCACGTGCACTGCTCTGTGCTATGAGGGCACGTGCACTGCTCTGTGCTATGAGGGCACGTGCACTGCTCTGTGCTATGATGAGGGCACGTGCACTGCTCTGTGCTGTGATGAGGGCACGTGCACTGCTCTGTGCTATGAGGGCATGTGCACTGCTCTGTGCCATGAGGGCACGTGCACTGCTCTGTGCTATGAGGGCACGTGCACTGCTCTGTGCATGAGGGCACGTGCACTGCTCTGTGCTATGAGGGCACGTGCACTGCTCTGTGCTATGAGGGCACGTGCACTGCTCTGTGCCATGAGGGCACGTGCACTGCTCTGTGCCATGAGGGCACGTGCACTGCTCTGTGCTATGAGGGCACGTGCACTGCTCTGTGCTATGAGGGCACGTGCACTGCTCTGTGCTATGATGAGGGCACGTGCACTGCTCTGTGCTATGATGAGGGCACGTGCACTGCTCTGTGCCATGAGGGCGCTAAGCCAGTGGGATGAATTCGCTAATATAACCTGGCATTTGAAATTGAGAGAAAGATAAAAATAACCGCGGAATAAAAAGTTGTTTTAAAAAAAAGTTTGCCGAGGTTTAATGATCCCTCATCACAGCGCAGAGAGAGACAGAGAATGGGGAGGCTTTCTGCACAGTGAGAGAGGACCGCATCGCCCAAGGCATGGTCACAGCCGTAATCTCACCTGTCAGCTCGGCTTTAACGTCTTGTTTACAGTGCCCACAGTCCCAGTAGGACCCGGATACCGAGACGCAGCCTGACAGAAAAACTAATGCGCAGGAAAGATGACGGCGCTGCAGTGGTGAGGTAAACTCCACGAGGAGCCCCTGCTGCCTCCACCACGCCCGGCTTCACCAGGCTGGGGCAGCATTAGCTCTGCGGTAAAGGCTCCCTGCTACACCGCTGCCAGAGCCTGCGAACACCCTCCACTACAGCCTGACGGGAAACACATACCATCACACACATTAAGGAAAGGGGTAGTCTTGTGAGTTGAGAGAATTCTTGTAATCAACCTTTCTTGAAAAATATACGATGGCTACATAATGGGGTGGAGGTGAATGGAAGAGTGGTGCGAATAGCTCTGCTTAAACACAATCTGTTGTTCTGAGCTATACAAGCAGTTATACATTCAAATAGTTCTGCTTATAATTGCCCTTCTTAACATCGGAGGATTCGGTCATACTCCATGGCTTTCTTTCCAATAAGGGAGCTCCCAGACTCCATGCAAAATGGAAGTGCTTTTATGCAAGGTTTCATACTGATTAAAGTTGGCAAATGTTTTCCTAAAGGATTATTTCACTGGACATAACCATTTAAAATATTTCCCCTGTCATTCATGTTCATCTGTCAAATTGAAGGACAAAGCAAAAATTGTATTGGTTATTTTCATTATTATATCCATTTACAATTCCTTCCTAAAACAATTAAAATGTCTTATACTCTAAACTAAGGTAATACTTTACAATAATTGGCATGAATTGGCATTAACCAATCTAGTGCTCATGTTGACAAAAGGCGATCACAAACTCCAAAGGCAATCAAAAGCTTAGAATCAAGACCAGATACTGAAAGCTTTCTTATACCTGCACCATGGAAGTGATTGAATACCCCTGGCTAATCAGAAACCACTGAGGGCCCAACTGTCCAATTACTTTTGGTCCCCTAAAATGAGAGGGACTATGTATAAAAAGGGGTGTAATTCCGACACACATCCGATGTGTATGTAAATACTCTCAAATTAAATGTGACAGTTTGCATTTAAACCTCATAACCATTCTTTCTTTTCAAACCAAATATGTTGGAGTACAGAGTCAAAAGAACAGAAATTGTACCACTGTGAAAACACTTATGGACTGTACTGTATGAGTCAGTTAGACGACTACCGCAATGACAAAAGTAACTAGCTAGAGTTTCTTTTTATAATTAACAATCACACTGCTACAGAATGTATGCTGTGATGCCCGAAAACATTGCTCTCCTATTCAATTTTATCTGAAATACTATGTAGCGTTCCGGTGCATGGAGTCTCACAAACTCAAATGGACTCTGGACCACCGTGCCAGTGTTGACTACGGCCGGTACCACCAGGGCTATGTGCAGTTGGCACTGGTGTGGCCCAGTGTGTGGGAGGGGTCACTCGGATAAGGATCCAACTATGAGGGCTATGAAGAGACCCGAACCGCCTGCAAAGGGCACTTGTAGGACTTCATATGAAGCCGCATGAGAAAGGTCCTCCTCTGACACCACTCTGCGAGCATAGCTGAGGTCTGCGACATGACAGTAAGCAGCTGGCAACACCACATGTTTCGGAAAGGAACGCAGATGTCTCGGCGCTCCCACATCGGCGGGGTGGTTCGCGTATGGAATGTGGCTGCAGAACGCTCGAGGCAACTCATCCTGGTTCCTGCCACAGGGAATGAGCCTAGCTTTCAAGCGGGCATCAGCATGCAGCCAATGTTGTGTGCGTTTTTGGGCTTCTTGGTTACAGCTCCTGATCTTGTTATTATTCGTTTCCTTGTCTTACGGAATGACGGATGATTTTTTTTTTTCTCAAAGCTATCTGAAATTGGGGAAGTGACAGGAGGACTAATCTTGAGCAAAGGGAGCTCCACTGTACAGGTAGGCTGTAGGTTTAGCTCTCCAGTTTGAGCACGTGTGAGATCCTGCAGGAAAACGGAAAGGTGGTTATAAGGTGACAGTAGCAGGCAGAGTGTGATTGGGTAAACTTGCTGCACTTTGCCTTGACAAATCTGTCTGGACACTTGCCAAAGGATCAGCGTATAGTGAATACCGTTCAATCATTTCTCAGAATGGCATGAACAAGGTAGCAACTCAGATGTGGGGTTTTCTTTTTCATTGTAGGTGTTATGAAAAATATGTCAAACTTAAACTAGTGCAGTACTGTCCCATAAAAATAGCAAACTTCATAGTGGGGGGGGGGGTTACATTACATTATTGGCATTTTGGCAGACGCTCTTATCCAGAGCGACGTACAGTTGATTAGACTAAGCAGGAGACAATCCTCCCCTGGAGCAATGCAGGGTTAAGGGCCTTGCTCAAGGGCCCAACGGCTGTGCGGATCTTATTGTGGCTACACCGGGATTAGAACCACCGACCTTGCGTGTCCCAGTCATTTACCTTAACCACTAGGCTACAGGCCGCCCAAAGGCGTTACAGTGCCCCCTTAAGGCTACTGAAGGGAAAACACCGCCAAATCAGGCTGGGTAAATAGTCTTCCTAGTTAATTTGTCAGTAGCGGTGATGTGTAAAATGACCATCTGTGTCTGGGGCAAGCTAATGAGTCCACTGTCTGGGATGAGACAGAGGCAGAGGAATAAATAGAGGAGGGGTTCCAGAGGTGTGTGTGTGTGTGTGTGTGTGTGTGTGTGTCTGTCTGTCTGTCTGTCTGTGTGTGTGTGTTTGGGGGTACAGTGAAGTCACCTGCTGGCTGGCTTATCCTGTTACAGTTCTGTTATCCCGTATGGATGGGACCCACAGTCTGGTATATGGGGCGGCCTGTAACATAGTGGTTAAGGTAAAGGACTGGGACACGCAAGGTTGGTAGTTCTAATCCTGGTGTAGCCACAATAAGATCTGCACAGCCGTTGGGCCCTTGAGCAAGGCCCTTAATCCAGGGGAGGATTGTCTCCTGCTTAGTCTAATCAACTGTACGTCGCTCTAGATAAGAGCGTCTGCCAAAATGCCAATAATATAATGTAATGTATGTGTTCCAGTTCTGTTATCCTGTATGGATGGATATAGTATAGTGTCTGTTGCGGATCAATTCTACAGTAGGGACAGTTTTTGAATGTGGAAAAAAACTGGCACTTCTCACTGAAGAGTGAAAAGGCAAAAAGCCTTTAAAAAAAGACAAATAAAGCTTCCCATTAGAGAAACTGCATGTGGGTGGAACACACAGAGGCTCCATTTTGCTTCACGGTGAAAGACGGAAGACTGAGGTGGTATGAGATTAGACAAAGTTGTAACATTATAGAGCATTCAAGCGTGAGTTTGGCCATAAAAGAATAATGATAAAAACATTATGCATCGGCAATTCCGGTTAAAGGCAACTGCACACTCCATTTACGCATTGGATTTTTACCGAAGTTTACAACTACCGGCGCAAAAGCTTAGCCAGCAACACGGCTAAATAACACTTTCGGAATGAAAAGAGAAAATTGGATTGCAGAAAAACTTTTTTTGATGTGTGCCTTTATATGGGGCTCCCCAGAAATGGGGATAATGATGAGACGCTGAGGAGGTGCGAAACAGGGGCGTCTTGTCTGACCGCGCCCCGGCGTATCTCAGCCGGCACGTCAAACGCAGTTGTCAGACACATTTGTCTTGTGAAGATCCACTTAGAGGCGGCAGCCTTCGGTGGGTTGGCGTGGGGGGGGCAGTGGGGGGGGGGGCTGCTAATGTATGCAGACAAGGTCTCACCTCCCCGGGCCATTTGCTAACGCTTCATTACCCACAATCCTCCTCTCACCCTGTCACTCCTCTGGAAGTTTGGACGCCTGCCGTTGCCGTTCCCTGTTTGCCTGGATCAGCACGTTTCCTGCTGCTCATCCGGGGTGGTGTTTCTGTCTCTCGCACGGAGTACAGAGGCACAGACACACAGATCGACGCACAGACACATCGCAGGGGTGTCGTGGCTCAGGCCGTAAGAGCAGTCGTCTCATTGGCTCAGGCAGTAGGAGCAGTCGTCTCATTGGCTCAGGCAGTAAGAGCAGTCGTCTCATTGGCTCAGGCAGTAAGAGCAGTCGTCTCATTGGCTCAGGCAGTAAGAGCAGTCGTCTCATTGGCTCAGGCCGTAAGAGCAGTCGTCTGGCAGTCGGAGGGTTGCCGGTTCGATCCCCCACCCGGGCTGTGTCAAAGTGTCCCTGAGCAAGACACCTAACCCCCAAATGCTCCTGACGAGCTGGTCGGCGCCTTGCATGGCAGCCAATCGCCGTTGGTGTGTGAGTGTGTGAATGGGTGAATGAGAAGCATCAATTGTACAGCCATTTACCATTTCACCATTACACACAAACGTTCCTTTACATTCTGCCATCAGCAGCCACTCAAAACTCATATGAGTACGTGAGGAAAGTATCAGCTGGATTATACAGCATCACAATGCGCCCGGCTTCCAGGTGCACCCCATTTCACACACCACTCTCTCCCTGAAACCTGCCGCGAGAGGAGCAAGTGGGGCCGTCTGGGGGCCCGGTGAAGGGGGCTCGGGAAGGCAGGTCTCTCAGAGAGCCAAATAAGGGACGCGCTTTCCCCTCAAGCATGAAAGCATTATCAGCATAACCTGCTGCTTCACTGCGAGGAACCTGAGAGGACCCCAGACTGACTGATGGCACGATGCCACACGATACGCACACACACACACACACACACACACACAGGTGGAGAGACGGAGAGAGAGGGAGAGAGATCCCATAAATAACAGAGAAAGAGAGGGAGAGAGAGGAGGAAAGAGGGAAGGATTGGGAGAGCCATCCCATAAATAACACAAAGAGAAAGAGAGAGAGGGAGAGAGAGAGCCATTTCATAAATAACAGAGCAAGAGAGAGCAAGAGAGCAAGATAGAGAGAACTATTTGAGGGAAAGAATGAGAGTGTGTGTGTGAGAGAGAGAGAGAGAGAGAGGGAGAGGGAGAGGGTGTGTGTATGTGACAGAGAGAGCAAGAGAGAGAGAGAGAGTGTGTGTATGTGACAGAGAGAGAGAGAGAGAGAGAGAGAGCTATTTGATCACTGAACCCTGCAGGCTGATCGCAATAGTGAAGAATGGGCCTATCATGACTGGCTTTTCACCATGGCAACTATTCCGGCAAGGTTTCCCAATGATTTGTTGTTGTTGTTGCCATTCCGTTTGTACCTCCGTCTCATTCCTGTACCGTTAGACTTCCACCACAGCAAATAGTCATGAAAAATGAATATCATTTCTATATACATATAACTGGCAGTTTGAAATACTGACAAAACATGTTTGCAGCAGAGGATATTACAAGGGTTATACATTCCGATGTTTCTGACTACAGCTATGAGAATGCTCTCTTTTTTCAGGTCAGGAATATTTGGCAACACTGAACTTGAAAGGGGTCTTATGTAGCACCAAATTCCTCAAATGCCACAGTGTGAATGGTCATAATTAGATGGCCAGCACGGGCCAAATAGCTTTCATAAGAATAATATTTCATAAGAGGAGAAATATGATGCTATATCACATCTGTACTGATCATGTCACCTTACGTTCTACATAATGGTAAACAGAATGTTTATTTATGCTTTAGACAATTGATGTGAAGATCATGACAACCTACTTGAGGTAAAGGCTGAGGTTGAACTAAGAGGTCTGGAGTCGTGATCTGGGGCGGCCTGTAGCGTAGTGGTTAAGGTGCATGACTGGGACCCGCAAGGTCGGTGGTTCGATTCCCGGTGTAGCCACAATACGATCCACACAGCCGTTGGGCCCTTGAGCAAGGCCCTTAACCCTTTAAGGATTGTCTCCAGCTTAGTCTAATCAACTGTACGTCGCTCTGGATAAGAGCATCTGCCAAATGCCATTAATGTAATGTAATGTAATGTGATGTTAAACGAGGGTTTCAGTCTGGAGAGTCGGTGATGATAAACTAAGACAGTGGTGTTGTGTTGAGATGTGGACTATATTACACCCTATCTGGGGAGCGGCACTGCCGTACATAATACGCCATGTCGTAAGTAGTTTTGCGCACGTGTGCGGAAAAGTAAAAGGACATAGAGGTGTTACGGTGAGTGCGAAATAAAGCCACGTTTCTGGATACCTGCCTCGTCTTTTCATGAACCTGCACACAGAGATATAACAAGTGGCAGCCCACTTACCCAGCAGCTATGTCAGCGAACACAACAAATACCCAGCATGCACCCTTGTCATAATCATCTCCGGCTCTGCTCCGTTTGTCTCAGAGACTGCCAAGACAGCGGTGTTGTTTCCCTCTAATCCCTTCTGCAGCTCGAAGGTCGGCCTTGAGAGCTTTGCCGCTGCCAGGTTCTGTCAGCCGGACTTTTTCGGGAATCCTCAGAACAGTCAGTCCAGCGCTAGACATGCAGGAGGACATGAGAGGAGCGGATTCACCCCCAAACAATCGCACCCATTTCACGCCGCTTGTGTGTTTCACACTTACAGTACACCTGTACGCCTGGCGACGGTTAGCTCGATTAAATCATACCAATTTACTCATTGTCCTTTTTAACCGACTTCCCCCTAAAAATGATAACGTAACATAACTAATGACATATTATATTCTGAAACTGAAGCTGAAGCTGATAATGCAACATTACTCACGACACACTCTGCCCTTAAGCTCACAATGTAACATTACTAATGACACACTCTGCTCTAAAGCTCATAATGTAACATTACTAATGACACACTCTGTTCCTATGCTCATAATGTAACATTACTAATGACACACTCTGCTCTTAAGCTCATAATGTAACATTACTAATGACTCACTCTGTTCCTATGCTCATAATGTAACATTACTAATGACTCACTCTGTTCCTATGCTCATAATGTAACATTACTAATGACACACTCTGTTCCTATGCTCATAATGCAACATTACTCACGACACACTCTGCCCTTAAGCTCACAATGTAACATTACTAATGACACACTCTGCTCTAAAGCTCATAATGTAACATTACTAATGACACACTCTGTTCCTATGCTCATAATGTAACATTACTAATGACACACTCTGCTCTTAAGCTCATAATGTAACATTACTAATGACTCACTCTGTTCCTATGCTCATAATGTAACATTACTAATGACTCACTCTGTTCCTATGCTCATAATGTAACATTACTAATGACACACTCTGTTCCTATGCTCATAATGTAACATTACTAATGACACACTCTGCTCTTAAGCTCATAATGTAACATTACTAATGACACACTCTGCTCTAAAGCTGATAATGTAACATTACTAATGACACGCTCTGTTCTGAAGCTCATAATGTAACATTACTAATGACTCACTCTGTTCCTATGCTCATAATGTAACATTACTAATGACACACTCTGCTCTTAAGCTCATAATGTAACATTACTAATGACACACTCTGCTCTTAAGCTCATAATGTAACATTACTAATGACACACTCTGCTCTTAAGCTGATAATGTAACATTACTAATGACACACTCTGCTCTTAAGCTCATAATGTAACATTACTAATGACACACTCTGGTCCTATGCTCATAATGTAACATTACTAATGACACGCTCTGTTCTGAAGCTCATAATGTAACATTACTAATGACACACTCTGCTCTAAAGCTGATAATGTAACATTACTAATGAGACACTCTGCTCTTAAGCTCATAATGTAACATTACTAATGACACGCTCTGTTCTGAAGCTCATAATGTAACATTACTAATGACACACTCTGCTCTAAAGCTGATAATGTAACATTACTAATGAGACACTCTGCTCTTAAGCTCATAATGTAACATTGCTAATGACACGCTCTGTTCTGAAGCTCATAATGTAACATTACTAATGACACACTCTGCTCTAAAGCTGATAATGTAACATTACTAATGAGACACTCTGCTCTTAAGCTCATAATGTAACATTGCTAATGACACGCTCTGTTCTGAAGCTCATAATGTAACATTACTAATGACACACTCTGCTCTGAAGCTCATAATGTAACATTACTAATGACACGCTCTGTTCTGAAGCTCATAATGTAACATTACTAATGACACGCACTGTTCTGAAGCTCATAATGTAACATTACTAATGACACGCTCTGTTCTTAAGCTCATAATGTAACATTACTAATGACACACTCTGCTCTGAAGCTCATAATGTAACATTACTAATGACACGCTCTGCTCTAAAGCTCATAATGTAACATTACTAATGACACGCTCTGTTCTTAAGCTCATAATGTAACATTACTAATGACACGCTGTGCTCTGAAGCTCATAATGTAACATTACTAATGACACGCTCTGCTCTAAAGCTCATAATGTAACATTACTAATGACACACTCTGTTCCTATGCTCATAATGTAACATTACTAATGACACACTCTGCTCTTAAGCTCATAATGTAACATTACTAATGACTCACTCTGTTCCTATGCTCATAATGTAACATTACTAATGACTCACTCTGTTCCTATGATCATAATGTAACATTACTAATGACACACTCTGTTCCTATGCTCATAATGTAACATTACTAATGACACACTCTGCTCTAAAGCTGATAATGTAACATTACTAATGACACGCTCTGTTCTGAAGCTCATAATGTAACATTACTAATGACTCACTCTGTTCCTATGCTCATAATGTAACATTACTAATGACACACTCTGCTCTTAAGCTCATAATGTAACATTACTAATGACACACTCTGCTCTTAAGCTCATAATGTAACATTACTAATGACACACTCTGCTCTTAAGCTCATAATGTAACATTACTAATGACACGCTCTGTTCTGAAGCTCATAATGTAACATTACTAATGACTCACTCTGTTCCTATGCTCATAATGTAACATTACTAATGACACACTCTGCTCTTAAGCTCATAATGTAACATTACTAGTGACACACTCTGTTCCTATGCTCATAATGTAACATTACTAATGACACACTCTGTTCTGAAGCTCATAATGTAACATTACTAATGACTCACTCTGTTCCTATGCTCATAATGTAACATTACTAATGACACACTCTGCTCTTAAGCTCATAATGTAACATTACTAATGACACACTCTGCTCCTAAGCTCATAATATAACATTAGTGACACACTATTTATATAGCGCCTTTATCCAAAGCACTGTACAATTGATGCTTCTTATTCACCCATTCATACACACCATTCACACACCAATGGTGAGTGGCTGCCACGCAAGGCACCAACCAGCTCGTCGGGAGCAATTGGGGGTTAGGTGTCTTGCTCAGGGACTCTTCTACACACTAGTGACACACTCTACTCTGAAGCTGAAGCTCATAATGTAACATTACTAATGACACACTCTACTCTGAAGCTGAAGCTCATAATGTAACATTACTAATGACACACTCTACTCTTAAGCTCATAATGTAACATTACTAGTGACACACTCTACTCTGAAGCTGAAGCTCATAATGTAACATTACTAATGACACACTCTGCTCTTAAGCTCATAATGTAACATTACTAATGACACACTCTGCTCTTAAGCTCATAATGTAACATTACTAATGACACACTCTGCTCTAAAGCTCATAATGTAACATTACTAATGACACACTCTGCTCTAAAGCTCATAATGTAACATTATTAATGACACACTCTACTCTGAAGCTGAAGCTCATAATGTAACATTACTAATGACACACTCTGGTCTAAAGCTCATAATGTAACATTACTAAAGACACGCTCTGTTCTGAAGCTCATAATGTAACATTACTAATGACACACTCTGCTCTTAAGCTGAAGTTAATCAGGAAGACTGTTCTTGTGCTGCTTGTGCTGGGAGCACGCCAGTGCCCAACTGACCTGTGGGAGTGGGGAGGGGGGACACTGCTGCATGCATGATGAGTCACAGACATCTGCTGACTGAAATCCCCCCCTTATCTGGGTGCACTAAGGTCAATTTGTACTGCAATTTTGCAGAGCTGCTAGATAGTACTGGCATAGTCTGGATTTGATAAAGCCCATCTACCTTTACCACTCCTTATAAAACTTTACCACTCTTGGAAGACTTTTCCACACCCAATTGACTTTGCCACTCCCAAATGACTTTGGCATTGTTATAAAACTTTACCACTCCCCCAACGACTTCCACCGCTTCAAGCCGACTTTACCTCCCCAAGCTGAGTCCTCTCCCGGCATCCCGTGCAACAAAAGACGCAAAGTTTAATTTCGACTGCTTAAAATGCGATCTCATTCTGTTCCGCTCCCCAGGTCAACAAAAAGCAGGTGTTCATGAATATAGAAGTAATTAAAGATGCGCAAAGTTGTTCATTACGAGTTGAAAATTTCAACAAGGTCGCGGCGCATTTGTGTTCCCCGCCCAACATGGCCGCCGCGGCGAGGCACGCTCCTTCTCCGACGGGCGACACGCGACGCCCGGAACCGCTGACGCAGCAGGGCCCCCCCGCCCGCCGCGTGGATATCCCCCCCCCCGCCCGCTGCCCGGGTACCCCCCCGCTCCCCCGACCGCAGAGCCCCGAGACTCCTCGGCTACTCCATTCACACACAAAGCTGCAAGCTGCGATCATTTCAAATGTTTATTCTCCTCACACGGGTCTGGTTATTCATCATTTGCAAATGGCAAACATTTCAGCAGTTAAGCGGTAGTGGGCCAGTTTAGTTTATCGATATTTTCAAAATGTGCGCTAAAGCTACAATCAATATAAACAGTCTATCGAGCTTAGGAAATGTGCCTTTTTTCCCCCCACTTCAAGATTAAATGGAGAAAATCACAACTTGAGGTTTTATTCAATCCTGCAGCTCCAGACCAAAACGTTCCCCAAAATCATAACTTAATGGTGAGAAGCTGTGAAGACTCTGACAGAGACGCACCCTCACACAGCTGGACTTCATCTTATTGGCTGAATTTGGTATTTGTCGGTTGGTCCGTGGGGCAACATTGGCTCAGGAGGTAAGACCAGTCATCTTTGCTGGTTCGATCCCGCCCTGGGTGTGTAGAAGAGTCCCTGAGCAAGACACCTAACCCCCAATTGCTCCCGACGAGCTGGTTGGTGCCTTGCGTGGCAGCCACTCACCATTGGTGTGTGAGTGTGTGTATGAATGGGTGAATGAGAAGCATCAATTGTACAGTGCTTTGGATAAAGGCGCTATATAAATTCCAGTCATTTACCATTTTAGTGAATGTCAAGTTTGCTCTCTGCTTACTCCTGCAATGCAGCTGCCCGAAGGGCAGTGCCCTGCCTGGGATCTGAACCCATAACTAACTGGTTATGAACCCGGCTCCTTGAACTACTACTCCTTATTGCTCTCCATTGTATTAAAAAGAGCCGTTATCAGCAGAGTTTAAATATGGAGGATTTCAGTTTTTCCTTCTTATTTATCCTTTGTTTATTTTTTGTTCTTGTGTTGCGCCCTGGTTGAGCTCCTCCAGGAACAGAAAATTAAATTGACCAGATTTCTATCAATGTAGACTGAGAGATTCTGGCAACACTTTAAAATACAGTATGCTTATGAATGCTCCATAAAACAATCTTAATTGCATTATAGATCATTAAACATTGTTGTATTAAGTCCAATGGAAATCTAAGAAATGTCTGTTAAGAAAGACCAATATTTTTATCTGCATTTGTGTATTTGTGTTGTATATTGTAGCACTGTAATCTATATTTCTCGATGTGTGTGTATTGTAGACTATATTGTTGCACTGTACCCTATATTTCTAAGTGTGTGAGTGTTGTAGCTCATACTATAACCTATATTTATTGGTGTGTGTGTGTGTGTGTGTATGTGTGTGTGTGTGCTTGTTGCATACAGCATACAGTATTGTTACCCATATATCTCAATCTGTAAAGTATCTGCTGCAGTTTTCCTACACATTACTCACATGCATTAATATTGGACTGAACACCAACCCTAAACATCCACGCATCTGTGCACAAGGGAAACATGACAAGTGATTTATACAGGAACACAGCAGAACCAGCACGTTTTTACGTTCACATTATATGCAAGGTTTTCAGTATAGAAAGGATCTGTATATGTGTAGAAACATTTAATGAAGATTTTTTTGTGTTAATATGAATATATGATAATTCACAGATAATCGTGCCACAGTTCTAACACAGACCAGTGCAGAAGAGATGGAGAATGGAGAATTAAATGATTCATACAGCTCATCAAGCTGAAGAGGGCTTATACCATCGCATGGTTTTTGTTTTGTTAGTTTTTACATGTTTTTAAAAGGTCATTTCAGTAGTTTAATATGTTTTATTGCATAGACATCCAATAAAACGCACCCCCGTGTTACCAACTTTTTCTCAGATGTAGCTAGGTGCAGGATAACAAACGAAAATTAAATGCCAGGAGCATGTCACGCCAGTGGAAAATACTCCCACGATTCTCTGTTAGATCAAATCAAGGGCAAAATCAGAATGCGGCTATCCAAACGCAAATGATCACCTTCTCTCAACGATCGTCCATCGGGAAAAACACCAAAAAGAAACGTTGAGCAAAAATAAATAATTGCTTTACCAAATCCGGCCTCCCCCAGTCTGGTTTCCCGTTAAAGATTGCAAATAATTATGGGACTTATTACTGAATCCAAGGTCTTGCAGATGGAGTAATCCATTTAACCGTGTTTCCAATAACCGGGGACGGAACACAATAACTCGTCCATCGTTTTAATGATGCCTACTATCAGTTCGGCACAGGGAACTCCGTTAATTGAGAATGACAATTTAATCAACATCACAGTGGTTTTGGGATGCCAGCACAAAT
This sequence comes from Conger conger, assembly GCF_963514075.1. Classification (NCBI taxonomy): domain Eukaryota; kingdom Metazoa; phylum Chordata; class Actinopteri; order Anguilliformes; family Congridae; genus Conger; species Conger conger. The sequence continues at coordinate 1,003,175 of NC_083776.1, forward strand.
AGGGACAAACTGTGTTGATGGACGTTTTCAGCTCAGCTGAAATAACCCGTTCGTCCTCCACACCCAAAGCGTTGGCTGGTTATACGCTTTCACTGAAAGTGGTCTGAGAAAATAAGTGCTCTTTTTGTTTATTTGCAGTGTACTTTTTTGGATACGATAATTATATTGCTATGTTTATTAGAACTCTTTAAACTAAACTGGGCACAAGTTTGTCGGCAGGGTTTAGTCCGATTGGTATCGCTCTCTTGCCTCAAAAATAAAACAAAATATATTTCCAATTTTCATTTGGCCTTATCTTTTGGGTAAAATGTCCTCACAACAGTTGCGTGGATTATATTCAACGAATGTGCAAACTTCTTAGAACTTGTCCTCTCTAAACTACAATGACAAAGCTGAGAACAGTCCCACTTCGTTGCGCTTCTCGTACCAGGGCAGAAATGTTTAATTCGTTCCCGTCTCGCAATATGATGTACACGGACTGTGGTTGTTTTTGTAAATGCTTTTCCCACAGACGTCAAACCAACTGCTCCAGCGATTCCACCGCCGAGGAGGACCGCAAAACACCGATGCGCCACGGGCTCCACCCAACGGTAACAACGGGGAACCGGCGGCGAGGCCGTGCACATGAGAGGCAGAGGAGTGCTGATATAGGATCCCCGGCCCCTGTTGTAATCTAAACACTTATCCCAGATAACATCTAGCATACTCTGAAGTGCCTCATGAATTACGGGCCTCGATTAATAGGCAATATTTACATTTGCAAATAAATATTTACGTTGTACATTGTAAAGATCAGTGGTGCACAAACTCCTGGGATACCATTGTGTAGGTTGGTTTCATTCCAACCTCAATAAAAAAAAGAACCTGAAGTTGAACAAGCTGTTAATTTTTCTTCATTTGGTGCATTTCATTAAACCACATTATTGTTAGAAATAACTATGCATGCCGTGAAGAATAAACGTCCCATGTTAACATTGTGTTTATTGTGCTACACTGCAATTACATTAAAATAGGCAACACATTTTTTTCACTGATCAAATTAAAGACTGTTGTGAATCAATAGGCTCCTAATTAAGTTACTGAACACAAGCGTTTCAGTTATTTCAATATTCTCTCCTGAAACGTATTAACACTGTGAAGTCTATCATTTGCTTTGTCTTTGAATTATTCATTATGGTTAGTTTAAATGCCCATGTGTCCACACATTCACCAATTAGGAGTCTGCTGATTAACCTGGACTTTTTTTTTTTAACCTGTCGTTAAGTAATTGTTTGTAATATAACAGTGGGAGTATGGGACTTTAATTCTTCATGACATATGCATCTTTTTCTCTGCATATCGTTGGGTTAAGAGGGTAAATAATCGCATTACATGAGTAATTAAGAAAACATCTAGTCAAAATTCTGGGATTGCAATTATGGTTGGAACGAAAACCAGCATACACAGTTGTAGCGCAGGACCGAGTCTGGGAACCACTGATATAGACGATGGATGTTCTCAGAATATGTAAACCTATAGGATTAGAATTCACTCCTAAAAATTCATAACCGCGCCCAAATGTCAATGTTTATTTGGAATCGAAAACATCTAAAAGAATAAGACAAAATATCCCAGAAGCTAGACCTATACAACCTACTAGTTATAGCTTAACCGCAAGATCACCAGCACATCGACCACACACATTTCAACCAAGCAGTAACTAGGCTACTTGTACTGTCATACTTGGTTGGACTAGAATTATAATGAGCCGTTTCAGTGTTTTTCGTATAAAGACCATCTGACACTGATGAAACAAGAGCGCTTTACATACAGCAAATCGGCGACTTTTCTCATACGGAGTAAATATGGTCTCAAAACTACACCCTGCATTACGTCGCACAACCCCGACATAGGTTATTCTTTGCCATAATTGAGGAGTCGGGGAACAGAGTCAAACGCAGCGAGAAAGCCACTCCGGAAAATTGGATCAAGAGCGAATAAAACCTCCAGGACAAAACCTGCTCATCCTCGCCTTCATTTCAGTTATTTATGTTTTATGTATAAGTACGATGATTGATTTGCCCGGTATGCGTTTTATTATTTGCTTTGTGGAAGAATTATAATCCCAGAGTAGCTCAGCAGTGCGTGAATGGGCGGAATGTCTCTGTGGGCGCTGCGGTAATTAGCACGCCATGCATTCCAAGGCGTAATGAGGTTATTTGTTCCCCCTTTCTTTTCCACGGCGAATATCCAGCACCTCAGATACAGTGTCTTCCAAAAATAACAGCGTCACCCTCGATCGTTAACAAGATAATCAGCAACATCTGCCTCAAAAAATGACAAGAAAAACCCGGTACATTAACACCAGCTCTTCCTAGCCAGTAATCAGCGAGACACACCGATAGCCAACATGTTTGGTTTTTTTTTTGTTTAAAAAAAAATACTAGTTACCGTCTTTCTTTTTTTAGAACCTGATTTTAGAACATCGTTCGAGTGCTCGTTTTCGCCAAACGTTGGGAGGGAATAATGCTGTTTTTTTAACCACATCTTTCTGGAGTTAATGTAATTGGCAGCCTGCAAAAGGCTAGAGGCCCTGCTCCGTTGCAGGTTCATTTCAGTGATAAGCATAATTCATGTTTTTATTTAGTTTTGGCAGTGTGATGGAGGATATGAGAGATGAGGAGACAAAGAACTTAAATTAAGACTTGACAGATGCCATTTATCTTCAATGAGATATTACTGCCATGAAATCCACAACAATCAAAACTGCCATAAGATGGTTGGAGTGGGTAGAAAAACAGAATATTTTCTTATTCTATTTACAAAAATACAGAAAAACAGAACAAGGAATTGAAAATGACAGGAACCCCATACGGCTTAACACATAACAAGATTGAAGACATAAGAAATAGGAATATCAGTCACACGAATGTTGGGTCGTACACATTATCTGGTAACAGTAAAACAAATCAGATGGAGTGTCTGAAAAGGGACTGCATTTCCCATAACTGGATAATTGGATAAGCGAGTATACCCATACTGTAAAAATATGAGAATGTACTAGTGAGTGTGGGACGGATGAGCTACACTCACTGAGCACTTTATTAGGTATTTATTAGACATTCTTTAGACTTATTGAGTCTTCTGTTACTTAGAAACTTCGAGGTTTGACACATTGTGTGTTGAGAGATGCTCTTCTGCATACCACTGCTGGAATGCGTGGGCACCTTCCTGTCAGCTTTGACCAGTCTGGCCCTTCTCAACTGACCTCTCTCATTAACAAGGCATTTTTGCCCACAGAATTGCTGCTCACTGGATGTTTTTTGTTTTCCGTACCATTCTCTAGAGAATGAATGTGTGTGAGATACACAATTTCTGACATATTCAACCCACCTTGTCTGGCAACAATCATTGCACGGTCAAAGTCACTTAGATATAATTTCTTCCCAATCTGACATTTGGTCTGAAAAACTGTTGACCACGTCTGCATGGGTTTATGCATTTAGTTGCAGCCACATGATTAAAAATTTGCATTAACAAGCTGGTGTACAGGTCTACCTAATAAAGTGATCACTGAGTGTATGTATGTGTATTTAGGATATTATGAAACATAAAAATACATTCAAATAGATAAATTAAAACAAAATATCAATTGAACCAGCAGCGAAGGGCAACATATCACAACTTACCATACCATCCAATCAACATATCACAACTTACCATACCATCCAATCAACATATCACAACTTACCATACCATCCACACAACATATCATAACTTACCATACTATCAACTCAACACATCACAACTTACCATACCACAGCACATCACAACTTACCATACCACCCACACAAAATATCACAACTTACCACACCACACAACATATCAAAACTTACCATACCACACCACACATCACAACACATCACAACTTACCATACCACACCACACAACACATCACAACTTACCACACCACACCACACAAGACATCACAACTTACCACACCACCCACACAACACATCACAACTTACCACACCACACCACACATCACAACACATCACAACTTACCATACCACACCACACAAGACATCACAACTTACCACACCACCCACACAACACATCACAACTTACCATACCACACCACACAAGACATCACAACTTACCACACCACCCACACAACACATCACAACTTACCATACCACACCACACAACACATCACAACTTACCACACCACCCACACAACACATCACAACTTACCACACCACACCACACATCACGACTTCCCACACCATCCACACAAAATATCACGACTTACCATATCACACCACACAACATATCACAACTTACCATACCACCCACACACCATAACATACCACTGATTCCAGTGTGATAGACAGGCCCCTGAGATCAGGGAAACCTCTCCCCTCCCACTCCTTTACGCTCCTCTATCTTATAATTATCACTTCCATATTTACTTCTGACTGTCGGCTCAAGGGCACTGTGACATTGCAGGCAGGCTCCATAGATGTGCCACTCTCCAGTCTCCAGCCCATAACTGAGGCGTCCTCTCCTATCCATGCGGGGTGTCCTCCCGCCTGCCTTCCGGGTGTGTGGACACAGAACACTTGACAGGATTAAACGTGCCTCAAAACGCCCGGCACTAAATTTAGAACAGCTTTCTGTTTGTTGGTTCAGTACAGTCGATCCAGAATCCAGGCAGACAACGCAAGGGCTGTTAGATTTTCTCAATTACTGATGAGCGTATTAGCGGATGAATCCACCTGAGAAATCAATTATACCTGGAATTATTCATCATCCATTGTGAGATCCCAGGTGTCTGTGTGGGGGGGGGGGGAGCGGGCACAGTAAACAAACGGTTTGAAATAATCTGGTTGAACATCAACAGAAAGAGAGCAGGAGACACGGTTTCCTTGGCAGTGCACACGCCCACTGAAGCAGCGATGACTGATGAGTCCGTGCATGTAGATGTGGCCAAAGATACCGGGGAGGGGAAGAAAAAAAAAAAGAGCTTTCGATTTTCCAAAGAGTGTGAACTGCTTGTTTCTCAGCTCTAGCCTTCATAAATATTTCTGCTGTGTTTGTCTTTCGCAGAACTACTTTCCCTTTTTAAAGTTTGGCGCACAGTCTCCTCATTAGTGCCTTTGAGTGCTTTCCATGCGGGCTGTTACACGTGTCAGTCACTGACTGATGGCTTCAAAGTTTGAGCGTGATGCACAGTGACTTCTGTTTGTTCATAAATCAAACAAACACGGGCTTCATACGCAATTTCAGCTCGTCCCGAAACCAAGCTCATATATTCAGGATGACAGAGCAGAAACTTTTCTTACTGCTTATTGGAAAATTCGTTCGACTGTTATCCCAGGTTTTTTTGGGGGGAAAATCAGAACTCGGTTGACTATTTCTAAAAATAAAGGACTCTGGGTGCTCGAGTGTGTTGGTTGGCAAACTTGCTCTCCACATATGCAGACTGTGCCCTATAGCCAAGTAATACCAAGTCCTGGTTTGCATCACTAGTGGACCATTACTGGGAGTAGAGGACTTCAAAAGGGTGCAAATTCACCTCAGCCAATACCGATGCAGAGCCCTGTCCAGGGTGGAGCTTCAGAGCCATTTCTGACCAGAACCTCACCACTCATTGGCTGAGGTGGAGAGGGGCGGGTACCACCCTGCTAACTGAACTTGTACATGAGTCGGTTGTGAACTTAGACGAGACACCAGGAAGTCCTCTCCAGGTCCTGATAGCTGCCATGGGACCCTGAATGAGTCAGGTACAGCTTCACAGCTGAAAAACACCACTTCCTACAACGCAGTGTCCCCTGTCCCACACTCGGTTAGATTCTGGCCTGATGGAGGACTCAACAGGGGGGCAGCCTGTCACACAGCGGTTAAGGTACATGACAGACTCAAAACTATTGTTTCTGTTGGAATTATTTTTCACATTCAAAGAAAGGTATTCATGTTTGGCCTCCACGGAACAAGGGAGAATATGCAGGAATCCGTGATTAACAGTGTGAAAGGCAGGCGGCACACAAGGCCTAGGAAATGCAGGTCTTAGATTGTTCCGCCTTTTCTTTGTTTTCTGCGTTAGTGTGTCAGTAGAAAAGAGCAAATTTGAGATTTTAAAAAAAGAAGAAGTTTTTTTCATATTATATATATATTGCATTTTCATGAATAAAGTAGTAGCCAGTACAGTAATAAACCACTTTTCTGATAAAAGCTTGGTTGAGGCTGTCTGGTAATTTCTTATAAAACTGCAGGACAGTGTAAGATCATTTACGCAGTTTTAAAGGTGAACGGAGGTTACTTCAAATATTGATTTGATTTCGTTTAACTGTTTACTATTCGACAGTAAACATTTTTTGATGTTTAGAAACTTTTAATTTCATTATTTTTCAAAGCATCTTTGGTTTACGGGACTTTTTTCTTGCACGTGCCTCTGACTTTTGCACAGTACTGTAGATCTCCAAAAGGTGTCATATTTCATACTTTTGACTTTCACAAACTTTGAATGTTTAATAAATTGTTGATTGTGGATACCGTAAAGTTGCTTAATATTAAACAGTACCAGAGCAGCTATAACTGTAGACTTTTGTTGAGCCCAAAAACATGTTTAATAGTAGTTGTTAACAAAAGTGAAAAACTAAAACCCCTTTAGTATTTACAATAGGCTATGTATTTGGTAAATATGGGTTCATTTAAATACTGCTGTGGTTGATACTTTAAACATTAATTACAAAATATGAATGGCAAATCTTTCTGCAGTACAGCATTTAATCATCAGAAACTTGTCTCTTATTGTATGGCCCAAGCAGGGCTGGGTTATGGCATTCCTTGACCCCTCTGACGTTACCAAAGTTATCAGTCATCTTTATCCTTTCAGTGTAAAACTTCAATTAACTCCAGTCTTACAGAAAGTGTATTATTTCCTCGTAAAAAAACCAAGCAATTATTCTCTCCAGAATTGCCATTTGTTCGCGCTGCAGCCGGCAAGAGAACAGACTATTCCAAACACGTTTCTCTCCTTTTCTGAGCAAACTAATGAGAATGTCCAGCGCCGCGATAACGATGAAACTGCAAATCCGCCGTAATGCAAACAGCGCAAATGACGCTCTGGGGAAGTGCGTGTCCCCGCGTGCAGAGCCGTCTGATGTAATTAGGTTTATCCTTTTGAAAAGGTCTGACATCAACTTTGTGTCACATCGTCGTCTTGATTTGCTGTGTGGTGCTTAATTTAACACCGGTACACAATTACCATTGTGCCCAACGTCTGGCAGCAACAGATATACTACGGAGTAGAATACATTTGAGTAGGCTAGCTATTGCCTTTGTCGGATTAATTCTTCCCAAGAATAACTTTCTTCCTTAATGATATAACAAATGAAATCACACATAGTGTCATACGAAATCACCCTGGAGTCCCTGTTACCATGCTGCGAGCCAGGGGTTGTTACAGTAAACTTTATCCAGGGGTATTAAATAATAAGAGTCATCGCTAACTGCTCTTATTTTGACATGTTGTGTCTATAGAAGTATGACTTACTGTCTGTAAGGCCATAGTATGCCCAAAATAGCAATGCACACTATGAAGCATAAATGCTCCATATCACTTTCCAGAGATAATGGATCCTCTATTTTTCTGTATGGGAAATTACTGGTTTTAATTGATTACAATGACTGACAGGTGGAATCTTGGGGGCCTTACTGAAAGTGGCCATCTGGTTATCAAAGAGTCGATAACCAAGCAACTCATGACGTTGCGTAAAAACAAGCAAAAGTACAAAATCATGTCAGAACATGCCTTTCAACAGCCTTAAGTGATTGTTATTAGCTGTAGCAAGTGGATACAGCAAATCTGCAGGACCTCATTTGAAAAGCACTGCTCTAACCCACTGTTACCCCTGAAGTGATGTTACCCCTGTTCTCAAAATAAATAAAAAGTATTTGCCCTTCCCCTGCTCAACAAAAATAATAAATTAACACAATAACCTAAACTAAAAAAGGCAACAGAAAGTAAAAGCACTTTTCAGCCGACCAGCTGTAACTTCCTTTCAAGGGTTGAACCAAAGATAAAACAAAACAAAACAATTTGATTAGTTAACGCAACCCAGGTGCGTGTGTGCTCTCCTCCAGTAGGTGGGGCTGAGAATCTGCTTCTTATTATTAATATTTTTATTAATATTGGTCGAGGGGTAATTTGACATCTAAGCTATTGCAATCAGAAATGTGAGCCTCCGTAGACACCAAAACGGTATCTTGTACTGGTCACCTACCAAAATCGAAAAATCAAGCGCGTGTGTCTGTAGGCTGTGTGTCCACAAACCAACCAGGCAATAAGATGCACTTACCCCAGCCAACGCAGTCCCAAAGCCGTGTGCCCTTGTTTGATTACACTTTTCTCCATTATTCTGTTGCAGTTCACTTTTAAATAACAAAATGTAAAGTCTGTATTTTAACACAAGGAGAACGAAACAAAAAGAGATCAATTTATCGGCTTAGCTATAGGCCTACAGGGAAGTCAGGCCGTTTGGTGGTTTTAGTTAAAAACAAGATGTTCCAGTGTCCACAAAAAAGTGAGTAAAATGCCGCTCATGAGCCGAGTGAATAACTGTATCCCTCTGCAGTATTAAGTCATTTATAACCTTGGTTCCGTTCATTCATCAATTAACCTGCACTTGAATCGTAGGCCTAACACGCGAAAAACGCCAAAATATTCGCCTCACAAATTCTTATCATATAGAACATTAGTCCGTGGTTCGTCTTCTAGCTCCCGCTGTGCTATCATCAAAGGTCACGACATTCAAAACATTTCGCACAGAAATATGTCGCGTGTTGCGTTGTGCACGGCTTTCGCAAAACTTCCCCTAATTACAGAGGGTGTGTTTGAACGAGATAGGCCAGTTAGACCCCATAACCGTCATTTGAGTAGGCAAGAGAGCAACGAAGGAAACATTCCCAAAATACCTGCCCTTTTGCCTCTTTCAGTGGTGACTTGCGCAGGGCCAGACTGGGGGGAATGTGGTCTGATTACCTCGATTAACCAGAACAAACGAGGGAAACGGCCGCGTGTAAAACTAAGCAGCGTCTAATCCGTTTGGCGCAGATCACCCGTCGTAGGTGATGCAGCCCCAGCACGGGCCCACCTTTATGAGAATTCACCCGCTCCGTTTCCGCGGATATTCTAATATCCCCCTTCCGATGTGAATTTAAATCAGAAAGAAGAAGGGGGAAGCTGCAGTTGACCCTGTCCCCTCCCTTACGCTGTGGGAATGGTGATTTTTCAGAACCGCGGCGTCGATGAAAGAGGAGCGCGAACGGGGAAGTGATGCGGGACCGCAGGTATTGTTCCGCGTGCCGGTGTTGGCAGAAAGGGCAGATCGGAGATGAGAGCGGCTTTTAGCCTGAACAAGCTGCAGCGCTGTCGTGTCTTTTGTAGTCTCCGTTAACCTGGCGGTGTCTTTGTCTGTAGTGGGACCAGCTCTGATGCAAGGGATCTTCAGAGCTGAATAAAGCTGAAACAGCTATCACAAATTATTGGACATATAGAACCAACCACGTTACCCAGTCGGACATGGTAAATGTCGTTTCTTGCGATTTTTCCCGCATTTGACACTCATTTGATTATTCTAAATAAATAATTTTGTGAGAATCTTGTTTTAGCTATTTTTTATTATTTAATATTCCCCCAGTCAGTAGTGCCAACGGACTGCAGTCTGGTGGTTGGGGAGCTGGGCTCATAACCCACATGTTCACGTCCCAGGTGAGCCTGTTGCCCGCAGGAGCCACACACCAGGCTTAAATCATGGACAGGAGAAGGATTATGTTTAAATATTTATTTTTAAAAAATGAAAAACATATTTTTTTTTTTCCTTCAAGTATCCAGGGTAGAAACAGAACATGTGCAATACTGCAAAAAACAAAAACAAAGCAGTGACAAACAGATTTTGACTCACATATTTACACTTAAGGAGAACACACGGCAGGTGTGAAAATAAGTTTGATGCAGGAAATCCTCAGTCCTGTAAAGCCCAGAAATGAACTGCTTACAACACAACCCAAACTGTCATTACAAGCAACAAGAGCTTCACCTTCACCCAATTCACATTCCCATTCAACCAATTCAACATAAATAGTACATTTATCCAAACAAATAGATTTTTAAAAAATCACCATAAATGTGAATGGTTTGCATTTTAGTCCTCCGAACGAGTGTTGTCTTTTCATTCGTTTTTTAAATTCATTCATTCAGCTCCAAGTCCTGCTGGCCAGTGTCTGCTCCAGACTACAACTCCTGATTTCACCCGTTAATTTTCCTACTTCACATTAATGGCATTTGGCAGACGCTCTTATCCAAAGCGACGTACAGTTCACGAGACTAAGCAGGAGACAATCCTCCCCTGGAGCAATGCAGGGTTAAGGGCCTTGCTCGAGGGCCCAACGGCTGTGCGGATCTTACTGTGGCTACACCGGGATTAGAACCACCGACCTTGCAGGTCCCAGTCCTTTACCTTAACCGCTACGCTACAGGCCGCCCTACTTGGTTCAGGGAGTAAGCTCGTGAGTGAAATCGGGTGGTGTAGAGCACGGCTGGTGCAGACACTGCAGCCCGCAGGACCTGGAGTGGAGAACTGCAGACGCAGAAGTAGCACAGACACAGACGCTTATGCTAGGACACCTAAACGGCTCCAGGAATCTCAGCAACGGACACCGGCACCAAGCCGCTTATAGAACGCGAACAGAGGTGCCCTTGTAAACGAGTGGTCACTCCGACGAGCGACGCCTTTAGGGCACTTTAAACCCCTCGGTCACACAAGTCTGCAGCTTTAAGAATCTCGCCCATGTTAGCAGACCAGCTGTAAGGCTCATGGAAAGCTGGGGAAGGGGTTGGTGATCATGGCCATATCCACAGTTCTGTGTTTTAACGTTTGAAGATGTCAAGGGGCACGTCACAGGAGATGCCTTTGCCCTGGCACGGGCCTGGTCCGGACTTCAGTCTTTGGGTTTCCGGCCCAGATGGGGTCGTCTCTGAGCTCAGGACGGCCCTGTCGTGCTGCGGAATCTTCCAGAAGCCTCTCCAGCTCTCGGACGCACGGGGAGAGGAGCGGACTGTGAGCCTGCGCGGCCTTCAGCCTGGAGAGGAACAGAGGGGGGGGGGGGGTCAAACCTCAGCGCTCGCTCTCCCAAACAGCGGTAATGTCAACAGCTCGCTTCAGCTGTCCCTGTATGCCCATCGAAGCAGGTTAACCTTTTAAGTAGAGCTCATCAGTGACACAACTAACCCCCCATGACATCAGGTTTCCAACGTCACCACACATGACTGCACCGTGTAGAAAACGTAAGGTTTGCACAACGCCATTTCAACTAGCTGTGGGGGCAATAGTGCTATATGGGCGAGCACCGTCTCCTTGCGAACTCCTGCGTCTGATCAGAGGCACGCTTCTGTAACCCAGCCTACACTTGTCATTACATTACTACACTAACTTCAGTACAATACTTTATATTGAGCAGACATGGTTTTTTTACCCAAAGCGCTAAAGAATCTTGAGCTGACTAAATAACGAACAACTTCCAGTTGATTAGACTAAGCAGGGGTCACTCCCCTCTGGAACAATGCGGGGTAAAGAGCCCTGCTCAAGGGCTCAACACACTTATATCTTGGCTCCAGCGGGGGCTTGAACCACCGACCTCCCGCGTCCCAGTCACGTGCCTTAACCACGTGGTTACAGGCTGCCCCACACGCTCTCATTCATGGCATTTGGCAGACGCTCTTATCCCGAGTGATGTACAGTTGATTAGACTAAGCAGGAGACAATCCTCCCCTGGAGCAAAGCAGGGTTAAGGGCCCAAAGGCTGTGCTACAGCAGGGATCAAACCACCGACCTTGCGGGTCCCAGTCATGCACCTTAACCAGTACGCTACAGGCGATCAGGAAGCGCACATAATAAACGCACATAAACCATAATAAACGCACATAAACCATAATAAACGCACATAGACCATAATAAACGCACATAGACCATAATAAACGCACATAAACCATAATAAACGCACATAAACCATAATAAACGCACATAGACCATAATAAACGCACATAAACCATAATAAACGCACATAGACCACCGCGCGCGACGCCAGGCTGGGACCCTACCTCCTCAGGAGCTCCCCGGCCCTGGCCGCTCCGGGAGGGGCGCGCTGGAGGGCGGTGGAGCAGTGTGAGGCCAGCAGGGCGTAGCACTGCTCCTTCACCGCGTTGTGACCGGCGGTGTCCCACTGCGGCAGCTCGCTGGTATACCTCCAGGCCACCAGGGCGTGCTCCAGCGCCGCCTCCCACTGCTGGCTCTGCAGCAGCAGCCTGCCTCCCTCCTGACACGCGCTCTGCGGGACAAAGGGGCAAAGGTCACGGTGATACACTGACCCGGATGCTAGCCCAAGTTTTGCATGCAGTTGGTTAGAACAGCTGTTAATGTGTGTTTTGCCATTTATTATGGCTTTTAACTTGAAGAACCTATGCTTTGGATTAAAAGCATCTGCTAAATGGCTAAAATGTAAATGTGAATGTATACAAAATACGTTACATTTGTATGTACGACATTCATTCAAATTTGAACAAAATACAATAAATAAAGAAGGGATTTCTACTCAATTCTTGGCGTTTAAGCACCAAGCGCTGCTAGGAAACCACATTGTACACATTCAGTTGATAACCTCCATTTTAATATGTTCAATTATTTCTTACTTGTCTGGCTGCGAAAATGTTTTGATTAACTGTTGATGAACTGCTGATGTGCAACAGCGTTTAATATGGAAGATAAAAGATTTAATTGCGTAGATAGAACTGCGGAGACTGCTGACACCTGTGGACCGTAATTAGGCTTTCATGTCGTAAAAATAAAAACCTAAAAAATGCAAAGTCTGTGCAGCCTGCGTTTCTTGTTAATATCTTCAACATAAAAGACGCAGACCGGGGTTTACGCCTGAAAAAGTTTCCCGACTGCAAGCCTATTACCCAGAAACCCGTTTCGCTGCCAAGAGGCGGGAGGTTGGCAAAGAGGCCCTGAAACCCATCTCCCTCCCCTCTGAAGCGCAAACTTCACCACCATCCATGTGGACCTTCTGGATTACCTGCTAGCTCAATACCTGAACTGTCACCATCTCAACCTGTAGGCCAGCGGGGAATGGGCATGCCCCTATAGCCGGGTTCCTCTCAACATTTCTTTCCATCAGAGAGTTTTTTCTCGTCACTGTTAGAGGGTTTTTCTCCTACTTGGGAGTTGTTCACCTCATATGCTATTTGGGGGCAAATCAAACCCAGGGACAAGTCCGTTCTGGACCCGAGAGGAAGGTACAGTGGCGAGTCCTAGGATGCTCACAGGTGGCCCTGAAACGCACCTTGAAGGCCAGGAGGTGAGGGTAGGCCTTGCGGTAGCAGTGTGCGTCCCGGTTGGAGCCCAGCCGGGAGTAGGGGATGGACCGGTACACCCGGGCCTTGTGCAGCTGCAGATCCACCTGCAGGAGCTTCAGCTCCGAGCACAGGGGAGCGCGCGTCTTCTCCTGCGGAGGAACAATGTTACATCATCCCTGCAACACAAGCCTGTTCAGCAGGCAGACAACTGGCAGCTTTACATTACATTACCTTAATGGCATTTGGCAGACGCTCTTATCCAGAGCAACGTACAGTTTATTAGACTAAGCAGGAGACAATCCTCCCCTGGAGCACTGTGGGGTTAAGGGCCTTGCTCAAGGACCCAACGGCTGTGCAGATGTTATTGTGGCTACATCAGGGATCGAACCACTGACCTTGTGTACCTTAACCACTATGCTACAGGCTGCTTGACTACGACCCAGATAGCTGGTGGTTTGAGTCCCAGTGTAGCCAGTGGAGCGGTTTGGCCCTTAACCCCACATTGCTCCAGGGGGGATTGGCCCCTGTTCAGTTTAATCGCTTTGGATAAAAAAGTGTCAGCCAAACGACTGTAATGCAATTTTAACAAGAGCTGCATCAACTATTCAATGGTCCATCAGACCAGCATTAAAGGATTATTTGCAAATCGCAAACATCAGTATGTTTGTCTGCGGTTTCTCATGTTTGGTCAAGCATGTTTTACTGCGGTTTCTCGTATGTTACTTTGGGCAAGCATGTTTTACTGTGGTTTCTCGTATGTTACTTTGGTCAAGCGTGTTTTACTGTGGTTTCTCGTGTGTTATGTTTTCTTGGTCAGGCGTGTTTTACTGTGGTTTCTCGTGCGTTATGTTTTCTTGGTCAAGCATGTTTTACTGTGGTTTCGCGTGTTATGTTTTCTTGGTCAGGCAGGTTTCTCTGGGCCGAGGTGCAGGCGTCTCACCTGCTTCAGCAGGAAAAGGGAGCGGATCAGCTGAACCAGGTCTCGCTGCGAGAGGGAGATCTGGCGACCCTGCAGGTCCTCACCCCGGTCCTCGCACCTGGCGACCCGCTGCCCCCTGAGGCAGCCAGCTCCTGTAACGCAGAAGCGCACACATTCATCATTTAGACACGGGACACTGTTAAACGCCCCACCGCCTCCAAGGAGAAATGAGCCCAATTTGGCCCTGCACGGTTTCACGGTTAAAACCTCCACTTCCACATGAAGATTAGTGGGTCTGATGCAGGAGTGGGTGGCTGGGAACACGCTGCATCTCAAGACACGTGTAAGACTTGGCCGACAATATAGTACGAGCAGACTAAACATAATTCAATGGACACATCAATTTCCTTCCGGCAAAAAATATTTTCCGTTTCATTACATTACATTATTGGCATTTGGCAGACGTTCTCATCCAGAGCGACGAACAGTTGATTTGACGAAGCAGGAGACAATCCTCCCCTGGAGCAATGCAGGGTTAAGGGCCTTGCTCAAGGGCCCAACAGCTGTACGGATCTTATTGTGGCTACACCGGGGATCGAACCACCAGGTCCCGGTCATGTGCCTTAACCACTACGCTACAGGCCGCCCTTTCAATCATCATACAGTTGGCTACACACGGAATGCAGGCAGCTCTGCGGACACCTTTATTAAACACTTACTTGGCCGGTCGCGTTGCGTTTGGGAGGACTGAGCTCTGGAAGCGTCGGGCGATGATCGCACAAGCGAGTTCAGCACATCCAAGTACGGTCGCCGCAAGTGACCTATAAAACAAGCAGCCGGCATGACATACGTTTATTCAATATCAACACTCAAAATATCCACATTACGTATAAACATGTATGTGGAAATAGACTCAGTGGCCAGTTTATAAGGTATTTTATTACTTTTTTATTGACTTATTGGTGCTGCTGCTACTGTAGCCCATCCACTCCAAGGTGTGCTGTGTTGTGCGAGATGCTCTTCTGCATATCACTGCTGTAACGTGTGGTTATTATACTTCCTGTCAGCTTGAAGCAGTCAGGCCGTTCTCCTTGGCCTCTCTCATTAATAAGCCATTTTTGTCTACAGAACTGCTGTTCACTGGATGTTTTTTTATTTATTTTTTATTTTTTTATACACCATTCCCTGTAAACTTTAGATAGCTGTGCGTGAGAATCTCAGAAGATCAGCAGTTTCTGAGATACTCAAAGCACTCTCTCAGATTATTTTATCTTTAATTTCTTCCCGAATTTGATGTTTGGTCTGAACAAGAACTGATCATCTTGGCCAGGTCTGCATGGTTTTATGCAGTGACTTGCTGACACGTGATTGACGGATTAGATAGTTGCATTATCGAGCTGGTGTACCTAATATAGTGGTCCCCGGCCAACAACCTTGCTACTGTTAACATGCAGCTACCCAAACGCATCTATGTCTGTTTGTGCCACACAGACGGTAATCTACCTAGCAGACAAGAAACCTTTGCCTAAAGTTAGACATTTGTAATGTCTCCACCATAACGCGAGCCGTAATCCCGCACTTTAGAACAGGGTAATGCGGGGTGACTGTTGATCTGGCGGCACAAAATCTGCTAACGCTAGCGAACCTACTGTAGTTTACAGTGTTTACAGGCTGACCTCAGCATGTTGCAGTGCTGTCAAAACGTTTCAAATTAAGTTAAAAATGAATAAACGTCTGCATAAACTGTGAAGTATGAGGATATGTGCTTTCAATTTTTTGTTATTTTGTACCGGAAGCAACTAGGCGTCTGCAGCCCAACAATTTGGTGGGAAAACAGTGCTCATTAGGCGCATCCCCGCCAAGTGCCGGTCATAATTCAGACAATTATCCGAACATCATGAAAGTACGAAACAATTCACCAATGTCATTCAGAAATAACCTGTACTTTAATTTAAAAAAAATATTTTAACAGATAGCGAGTTTCCACTTATTCAAGAGCAGCCTAAATTACGAGTTCGCCTTGCGCGCTTTAACTACAATAAAACACCCCTCCCCCATCTAGTTCTAGATGGAGGGAAACTATGGCGCTTTTCATGTCAGGTACAATGTGATCAATTACTTTCAGAAAGTTGTGAATACATACTGTTTGATAGGTTTTTGGACACTTACCCGCGATTTTTGGCTGTGGAGCAGGGATTTCCACCAGAACGCGTCTTTCTTGGTAAGCAGTTGCCATTCTGGTTTGACACTTAGCTTGCTTGTTATTGGCTGACTAACGTTAAGTTGATACAACAGAGGTATATAAACTTAAGACAACTATGGACTGACCGTTTTGTTGAAATTTGTAGTTAAAACAGCCTTTGCTTTCCAAGTTGGCTAGTCAGTGCTTCACCTTGTTATTCTAGCTAACTAACTTAATACAATTTGCCTGCAAGATGCCTGGCTTTACTGTTAGCAAACTAGCAACCAAACTATTTATCTTAACCTATGATACGCACTTTAAATTGTCGTTTAGAAACAGAATTCTGATGTTAGTTTTAGCCAGAGAAAAGGATGAAAAGACACTACCAGCTGCACTCACTGCGAGGAAAGATAATATAACAGATAGCTATGAGCAGCGGAAAAGTGCCGCGCGGGCGTGGCCTTGAGTTTGTTGCAACATGATTGGCCCGCTGAACCGCTTAAATCCCAAGCCTTCCTATATATGCAAATTAACATTGATGACGTCGGAGCTGTAAAATGGCTGTTGTTTCAGCGACAACCATTTCAACACAACGCAAAATTAACACAACCTTCCAACATAAATTGATTTTGTTATATGTGCATTCTACTTATCACAAATAATTGTTTGAAAATTATTTCATTGTGATCAGATATCTTAACAATCTGTATACTTACGCAGACGTACTATAAGTGTAAGATAGTTTTATTTTCCGAGCGACGAATCTGTAGTTCTGAAATGTAAAAATGTTTAGGAGTTCGCACGTTTCACATTGGTAGTAACTGGTTTATTTTGTGTGCAGAGATGGGGGACGATTTAGGAGACGAGTGGTGGAAACAAAGCAACGATTCAGGTAAAACTATGGAATTTTCTGTTATGACAATGACAGCGGTGTGAAGTCTGACAGATTTGTCACTCCCGATCTTCCCAGAACATTTGCCTGTCCTCTTATCTTCATTGAAAATAAGCATTTGTTTTTCATACAGACTAATCAAGTGACCGCTGTTAAATGTTCTGTGTAGCAGTACCATATTTCTTATTTTGAACATCGGTTAGACTCAATGTCAAATTGTCTAACTATTTATCTTATAATTTATAACCGTTAGTTAGATGTTTCCACCAAGATCCGTCCCGTCTGGGTACAGGTTACTGCGTGAACCGCACGTGGGATTGTGTCTTGAAGCCTTTATCGAAGTGGATGTCGGTACTTGTAGTCCCATAGTGAATCGATTCTTTTTTGCGTTTACATGACCCACTTCCTGATCCCGTTCTCGTACATGTTAACAAATGCATAGGTGTCCGGATTTTTGTTTACTTATTTGACTTGGTTGTTAGCTAGCAAGCTATGGCTCGCCGCTAGCAAACTATAAACCGGTCGTCTTCAGATTGAGCTAGCTAACAAGTAGGCTTGCAAGTTGTAAAGTACATGTGACGTAATATAAAATGCTTTAAGTAGTACAGATAGCATACAACACATGTTCATTCGTTGCGCTTTTTGAGTGTGGCATGCAGGCGTCTTCTAATTGCACCAGTTCTGATCATGTCAGTATAATTATTACCAGTAGGTGGAGATGTTACATCGGAAATCTAAACCGTACACTTTTTGTTGTTGACTGGCACCTTCAAGAAAATGTTGAATAAAGTTCGTTTTAAAAGTTTGTTGCAAAGATCATGGTGTAGCAGAATTTC
The DNA here is from genome assembly GCF_963514075.1 of Conger conger. Classification (NCBI taxonomy): domain Eukaryota; kingdom Metazoa; phylum Chordata; class Actinopteri; order Anguilliformes; family Congridae; genus Conger; species Conger conger. The sequence continues at coordinate 1,021,400 of NC_083776.1, forward strand.
TGCAACTTCGTGTCAGTAGAGTCAAATTAGCCCCATAGTCAAACATGAAAGCTTCCATGAACTGGCTTCATGCTCCCTTGAGCAGATCCCATAGGAATCTATGGAACCGGTAAGTGGAAGCTGTGTCCAGGTCTTATAGATCTCAATGCTTTAAGCTCAAGGAGGAGTAACACGCTTTGGGTTTGGGGTCCCAGTGGGTTTTGGGTGTTCAAATTATTAGAGAAGGTTCTGTGAAAAAAGATACAAATGTGTCTTCGTATTATGAAACAAGCTGAGTTCAGTAAGTGGCTGAAGACCGTCCTCTCACAGCAGTTAATTCCCCAAACAGTGAATTTCCCACTAAGACTGGATCATTTTTTTTGCATCTTTCCAGCAAAGGCAGGAAACGTAGGGCTGAAAATCCCAACGGTGTGTCGTGGAAAAGAGCAGAGCTCGAGTTTAACATTGCGGCTCGGAGGTGCTGTGCTTCTGGAGTGACCCTGCCAGACACTCGCAGGATGAGTCAGAGTGCACGGCAGGCCTTCCTGACTCTCTCAGAGTCACAGACACGAGTCACTGCATATTCATGAAAGTTGAGTCTGTGAGTGAGCAAGTGCACAAGACCGCGCGTGGTGGTCCTCAGTCCTCGTCCCGGAGAGCCACAGGGTGTGCTGGCTTTTGTTTTAGGCGTAATATAGGCAACCAAGAAACCAGGCGAGGTAAGTTAACTGTGCAACCGACTGCTTTAATTGATAAATTAAGTGCTGAGTAACAACAAAAACAAAAGCCTGCACGCCCTGCGGCTCTCCAGGACCAGGAGTGAGGACCCCTGGGTTAGGGTTAGGGTACCCCAGCACACCCTGTGGCTCTCCAGGACCAGGAGTGAGGACCCCTGACTTGTCATGTCACAGAAATGGCGATCATTAATTGAATCCTGTCCTCTGTTCTAAATGGAACTCTCACATTTTACAGATACCCTTGGCTTTCTTTGTGCAAAATGTCCAAAGGTCCAGTAGAGGGTGCTGTATTCTTGCCAAACAGTAGGTTGTCATATGCCCTGTGTACATGTTGGCCGAGACCGCATATAAGCATAGTACTCCTACTAAATTTCAGGCTGATTTCCATTGAAACGTAGTATGGGTAGTGTGTGTAGTATGGGTAGTGTGTGTAGTATGGGTAGTATGGGTAGTGTGTGTAGTATGGGTAGTATGGGCAGTGTGTGTAGTATGGGTAGTGTGTGTAGTATGGGTAGTATGGGTAGTGTGTGTAGTATGGGTAGTGTGTGTAGTATGGGTAGTATGGGTAGTGTGTGTAGTATGGGTAGTATGGGTAGTGTGTGTAGTATGGGTAGTATGGGTAGTATGGGTAGTGTGTGTAGTGTGTGTAGTATGGGTAGTATGGGTAGTGTGTGTAGTATGGGTAGTGTGTGTAGTATGGGTAGTATGGGTAGTGTGTGTAGTATGGGTTGTGTGTGTAGTATGGGTAGTGTGTGTAGTATGGGTAGTATGGGTAGTGTGTGTAGTATGGGTAGTGTGTGTAGTATGGGTAGTATGGGTAGTGTGTGTAGTATGGGTAGTGTGTGTAGTATGGGTAGTGTGTGTAGTGTGTGTAGTATGGGTAGTGTGTGTAGTGTGTGTAGTATGGGTAGTGTGTGTAGTATGGGTAGTATGGGTAGTGTGTGTAGTATGGGTAGTATGGGTAGTGTGTGTAGTATGGGTAGTGTGTGTAGTATGGGTTGTGTGTGTAGTATGGGTAGTGTGTGTAGTATGGGTAGTATGGGTAGTATGGGTAGTGTGTGTAGTGTGTGTAGTGTGTGTAGTGTGTGTAGTGTGGGTAGTGTGGGTAGTATGGGTAGTGTGTGTAGTATGGGTAGTATGGGTAGTGTGTGATTTCGGACACAGCCCTTGTCCGGTGTGCACAGAAATGTGAAACGTGCCAGCATCTGCATCTCTGCATCTCTGCATCTCTGCATCTCTGTCGCTGTGAATCCGATGTTGTTAATCAGAACGGCGCAGGAAGCTGTTAGCCACCCTGTGACTTGGCTGTGTCTGTCTCATATGACCGTTCAGGTCCCTTCCTGTAGCAACATATCTCCCGAGTTTGCAGTGTAGTCTTCCCCAAATGAGGGGGGAAAAGTACGACTGTCCGAATATCCACATATCCGTGACCGCTAACTGCGAGCTTGGGAATGGTTCCGTAATTACAGCTTTTGTTTGTGTTCGCCCTCACTCTGCGGGAATCTGGGAATCTGGGAATCTGGGTCTCTGGAACAGGGTTCTAACGGTTCGCGCTGTGACCTATAAGAAGTGGCAGCCAAGCAGGTCCATGCGGTTTGCGTTAGGCTGCCATGTTGTTTACCGTGTAATCAGCTTTATTTTTAACGCTTCTCCCGGCTGGGCCAGGGAGTGATGTCACCGTGGAAAGTCTTTAGGTCTGTTATGGCTCTACCTCCATGTTGTTCTCCTCCCAGTGTGCTGATCCTGTTCTCCACTGATCCCTGCCGCTCTGCTGATCCTGTTCTGTGCTGCTCCCTACCTCCCTGCTGCTCTGCTGATACTGTTCTGCACTGATCCTATTCTGTGCTGATCCCCATCTCCCTGCCGCTCTGCTGATAGTGTTATGCACTGATCCTATTCTGTGCTGATCTCTATCTCCCTGCCGCTCTGCTGATCCTGTTCTGCGCTGCTTCCACTGACAGAGGATGTCAGGTCCACACCAAGAAATGTCACTCCTGCTCTGTCCGTAGCATCAGGCTCACTGCTGTCTATTAAGTTTGTTTTGCAAACTGTTTTCAGACACTGTGGTTTTTGTTTAATACCAGTAGGCTACATTATAGTTCACATACTGTATAACTGCTAAGAGGGCCTCCATGACTTTTCTCTGGCATTAAAGACCAATAAGCTTTTGGCTGGACGAAGGCAGCTATTAAAAGGTGGATTCCAACCAACTCCATCCCTTTGCTGAAAACCTCTTCTTGTTCCAATGTGTAATGTTTTACACAAGTACAGGGAAAGGGGGGGTGGTGTGATTTCCCTGAACCCTATCGAAAGGAAAAAAAACAAAAGATTCTGGATGTAAATTACACATGTGACTGGAGCGCAGGTCTCTGTGGTGGAATTTTAATGTACTGGCTTCCAAGAGAGTGAATGGTCTTTTGAGCGGACGCTTGATTTCATGGTAAAGCAGCCTAGACTTGCCTTGCCGTGAGGGTGTAGGAAGGAGCAATCGTGCGGCACCGCGTGTCCTCTTTTCGGGCCGAAGAAAGGGGTCTCCGCGCCAGAACCCCCGCTGAGCCCCGCGCCAGAACCCCAGCTGAGCCCCGCGCAGTTCCGGACAGTGCTGTCGCTACAGAAAACTCTTATCTGCGTTTTGGACTTTTGGACATTTTTTTTTGCCTGACAATGGTAACTCTTCATAATTGCTGCAAGGAAGAAATGAATTGGACATGTTCTGTCATAGCTGGTTATACACCCGGTGCAGAGACTAAGGACTGAATGGCGCCCATACAGAAACAACACATAAATTACTGGAGCACATTGGTCTGTTGGGCGCACATTCCTATACTGGTCATACATATTCATGCACGAGCGCGCAAAACCTTCACAAGTAAGCCTGTAAGCTGACATAATTGCAGATTTATTGTTTATGTACTGTTTTTGGCAGCTATAATCACCACTTATTTCAGTGTTTATCAAGTTTAAGCGCCAAACTGCAAACCAAAAACGTTGCGACCATGTGTTTGTTATATACAGAATTCACTTGTGCAATGAGCAGCAGCGAGTAGCTCTGCAAAATACATTTCAGTAATGAGACATCCCAAAGTATTAGTTTAAGTGTACTGTCTGCTTAGTTTCCCAAGTGGAGACGGTCTGTGCAGTGTTAATCCGTCACTGTTCCTTAACCAGTTGACAGTTCCTCCTCTTTCTCATTAGTAGTTAATGATGATTAATGAAGTGTGATTTTCAGATTGAAATGCAATTAAAATTATTATCTGTTCCTTTCATTTGTTGTGATTCTGCCCTTATAAATGTCTCTACAAACCTCAGTGCTCATAAAAGGACCCCTATAAGTTGGCTTGGAAACTGCTTACAGGGAATTTCCTGCATATTATTTAACCACAAGTCAAATCAAATCACCATGGAAAACGAACGCACTCCATTTCTTGTTTTATAGACAGATTTTATTTAGTCAGTGTGTTTCTTTTTTTGTGAATTGACTTGTTGGCTTGTCTAGGTTGCAGTCAAGGGAAAAAGAAGTATACATGGTCAGGCATAGGACAAGGACTGTTTACCCATGGTGCAACGGGAGGTTTCAGGGGTGGGCAGGGATGATTAAAAAAAGCCAAAACACCACCTCATCCTCATTCTGTGCTTAAAATAGTTTGAAATAAACGGAACTTTACAGAGCGTAAGTGTTATGGGAAGTTGTTAAACAGAGCTGGGCAGACTGCTTACTCTTGGAACAGCTTTCCTCGGATGTTAAACATTCTGTGTGTGTCTTTCGAGCCCTGATTGTTTGCTGTTAGTGGTCAGCTTGTGGCCTTCATCCATGCATGGGTTTAACCCAAACTCCAACAGCAGATCAAGTTTGTGAGGGACCACTCTCCCCCCCCGATGTAAAGCTGCAGTGAGTTGGGAGGCCTGTGCTGTCATATGAACGCACTGATCTTCTCCCAGAATGCACTGTGCTGTCATATGAACGCACTGATCTTCTCCCAGAATGCACTGTGCTGTCATATGAACGCACTGATCTTCTCCCGGAATGCACTGAGCTTTCATGTGAAGGCACTGATCTTCTCCCAGAATGCACTCTGCTGTCCTATGAAAGCATTGATTTTCTCCCAGAATGCACTGTGCTTTCATGTGAAGGCACTGATCTTCTCCCAGAATGCGCTGTACTGTCATATGAACGCACTGATCTTCTCCCAGAATGCACTGTGCGTTCATGTGAAGGCACTGATCTTCTCCCAGAATGTACTGTGCTGTCATGTGAAAGGACTTATCTTCTCCCAGAATGCACTCAGCTGTCATGTGAAAGCACTGATCTTCTCCTAGAATGCACTCTGCTGTCATGTGAAAGTACTGATCTTTTCCCAGAATGCACTGTTCTCCCCCCACGTACTGCTGCTTAAATCCAATTGCTTCTCCAGTCTGTGTGACGATTCCCTCTCACTAGTGTTTCTGTCATCCGAAGGGCAGCGGAATGCACTTTATTTTGCCCCAGGAGCCAGTGGTATCCTGTACAGTTTGTCCTAGGACTAATCAAGCACACACACAATGTTCATATTTTCTGATACTCTTAGTAAACAGACAAAAACATTTTATTTGTGGATATTCTTTGACTAGTGAATAGCCTAAAGATTGTTATTCAGAAAAATACTAATATAAAGTGCTGTGTTAAAGGAATGATGAATTGCCTATTAGAACCCATGCCACTTTGGTCCAGACTCCAGAGCACTGTGTTCCAAGTCCTCTCGCCACACTGCTGCTGGATTCTTTTAGTCTTAGTTAGTCTGTTCACTAACATGTGCTTTTAATCTTACTTTATGAGAGAGGTCAGCGGTGACTGAAATTATCAAATCAATTTACCAGACATTTAAAAATATAACTCACCATTAAAGAGTAACTCAGGAGGCTTTGAAGTGAGTGTCCTATCTGCTGAAATGGTACGGCAATAGTCTGTCTGATTAAAAGCTCCATATTAATCATTAAAGGCACAAGAACATTTGGAATAATTTTGTGGTGTCGTAACGTACTGCTTCAGGTTATTGCCCTCCTACAGAGAAGCCCGGAATGCATTGCCTCACTTCTCTGACAGTTGTGGCCTGACCCATTTGTTTAAATCTGTTCTTTATTGGTTAAATATATAAATACAGACTCCACAGATTCATCAAAGTTGTAGATCCAGTCTTTGTACACTAAACCGGTCTGTAGAGAATGCAGAGTGTTCATTATGCTAACATGCTGAAGCAACATGACTGAGGGGGGGTGGGGGTGGGGGTGGAGCAGCCTGGTCAGGCTCATAGTGCTGTAAGGTTATGAGCAGCCTGGTCAGGCTCATCGTGCTGTAAGGTTATGAGCAGCCTGGTCAGGCTCATAGTGCTGTAAGGTTATGAGCAGCCTGGTCAGGCTCATAGTGCTGTAAGGTTATGAGCAGTCTGGTCAGGCTCATAGTGCTGTAAGGTTATGAGCAGCCTGGTCAGGCTCATAGTGCTGTAAGGTTATGAGCAGCCTGGTCAGGCTCATAGTGCTGTAAGGTTATGAGCAGCCTGGTCAGGCTCATAGTGCTGTAAGGTTATGAGCAGCCTGGTCAGGCTCATAGTGCTGTAAGGTTATGAGCAGCCTGGTCAGGCTCATAGTGCTGTAAGGTTATGAGCAGCCTGGTCAGGCTCATAGTGCTGTAAGGTTATGAGCAGCCTGGTCAGGCTCATAGTGCTGTAAGGTTATGAGCAGCCTGGTCAGGCTCATCGTGCTGTAAGGTTATGAGCAGCCTGGTCAGGCTCATAGTGCTGTAAGGTTATGAGCACCCCATTGAGGCTCATGGTACAGTATGGTCCAGAGCCTCATTTCTCAATATCTACTGAAGGTTTGTTGCCACTTTTTGGGGCTGCTATTCACAATTCTTTTCCACGATTTTAGCATATTCCTGGAAATGCTATCCCAACTGATCAAAGGTCAGCAAACACTTAACTGAGATAAAGTCTAACCCTGCCAAAGCAAACAAACGAAACATGCAGAAGATTCTCTCTATAACACATGTGGACATAATGTGGGGAACATCTGAGATTCCTCTGGGGAATTCCTTTTAGATCCGATACTTGTTAATATTTGAGTTTTCCTGAAATGTATTGTTTTCTGATGCCAGGTGTTTTCTTCAGACTGCAATAAAATAAATGGTGCAGACAGAAGTAGTGGATTAGCCCTGAGTAATTGTTGTGAAACGCACACTCACCATATTGTCATCACGTCTTGCAGTTTCTTCAACCGTAGCAAAATTAACATCTTAAGCTAGAGGCAAAGTCAATGCTGTTCTGGTGTCATGCATCACATCAGCGTGGCGATAAAATAAGAAATTTGTGCATTGCAGAATTAGCAACTAATATATGTGTGACGCTACTACCATAGCCCCATGTAGTCCTTACTCATGGAAAAAGATGCAGACACAAGGAAGGTTTGTTCTTTGCAGGAGATCACGGGGTTGTCTGTGCTAAGCTGATTTTCCAGTGTATCCCCTGACTGCCCTTTCCCTCACATGGGCCTGTTCCTCCAGGCTGGGGTTTCAGGCAGGCAGAAGCCATGAGATCACCCGGTGAATTTAACTCCGCCAGGCCAACACATGTCGGAATCCTCAGCTTTCCTTTCCCTTATAAATCCCCAACTCTCCACAGAGTTCTTGCCAAAAAGCATGCCCGTGAAAGGCTTAATAAACCTGTAAAAACCATGTCCCTCTCGCAGTTATTTACAGAAGTGTTTTTCCATCAACAAAAAAGTACCCAATATCCAGTAATGTCCTCCTCCCTTGGCATTCTGCATCCCTAGATATGTATGACGTACAGTGTCAGGGTGTTGAATGAGTTGAATTTGTTATTAGCGTGGCATATCTTTTGATGCAAGATAATGTTATAATGCCAGGTTCAGAGAGCTTTTCAGAGTATATCTTTTGAGGCAGAATAAACCATAGGTTTATAAATGCTGAAGATTTTGGAGTGTAGTTTATTGACAACTTAGGTTAAAACCACAGCAGAAAAAAAAGACTGTTGTAAAACATGAATGCTTTTATAAAAATGGAACTACAAAATGCAAGTTAAAACCATACACAGAGAGTTAAGAGCATGAACTAGCTTAATTTTATATATTTTTTTAATATTTAGAAAAGAAAGTAACACCGTAGGAGAATGACAGTCATTTGGGGTATGAAATACAGAATGAAAACGGTACATTGATAAGTACATCAATAGTGTTGGTACATAATCATTCACCATGGAAACCACAGCAAGTGTACATAGGAGCTTACCCAGGGTGAGAAACGTGTGAAACGTTTGTGGCTAATGCTCTCTCATAGGTGCATCTTATTATTTTCTGCCTTAGATATACTTAATACACACAAACATGTCTCCCAAAACAAAAAATGAAGTGCTCTGATGGGACTCTCTTGAGAAGGGTGTGAGGATATTGTGGGGGGGGGGGTTGGGTGCAAGCAGTGTTCAGGTATTAGATTTTGGCAGGTCAGGGGGATAGTTGACTGCTTTTAGGGTGCAGGCTGCAAAGCTTCTAGGGCATGGGGCAAGTATGTCAATCATATAGACTACTTACTGTCATTTGGGAAGGTCTTGGGATTGGGGAGGTGGCAGGCGTTATAGTGATGCTACTGGTGATTTTATTAGCCCCTTTGGAAAGGGCGCCGTTGGTTAGTCCAGGAGTTCTGTGTTCCTGCCCGATGCTATGGCACGGGCTCAGCGGCCTGCCCGTGCTGTTCAGGGCCTGGATGTAGGGGTTCCCTAAGTGGATGTGGATTTTATTGTCCTCGGTGGTGATGACACTCGGCCCGGAGCTGTTGGATCTCTGCAGCTGCCAGTGGCCCTGCCTCTCCGGCATCACTCGGAACATGGCGTGCCCCCCGACCACCTCCACCGGCTCCGTGGCCAGCGACCCCCCCGGGGCGCCGGTGGTGACCGAAACGATCTGGATGGGCGACATGGCCCGGTCGGGCGTTATGGACCCGGACGACTCCGGGGTCATGGCTCGGGAATAGGTCGTCATGGTGAGGGGTGACATGGCCCTGTCGGGCGTGCAGAATCCATCTGAAGGAGAGCAGGACCCCTTGGCCTTGAACGGCGGGGAGATGGAGGTGTTCTGGATGATGGTGATCCGCTGCTTGGGCGGGGTCACCCCGCTGGTGGGGATGACCGCTGTGCTGGTGTAGGAGTGGGCGTTCTCCACAGGGCCGGGGCTGGTGATCTCCAGCATGGCCATGTTGTGCCCCTGGTCGGGGGTCACCTTGATGTGCACCGGCTGCCCAGGGATGTGGGCCAGCACCATGTCCCCCTGCTGCGTGTGACCCCCGCTCTGCCGACGCGGCAGCACCTTCCCGTTGATGGGGTGACCGCTCTCTTTGCCCTTGGGGAACAGCACCCTGGATCGCCTGCCGCTGTTGTTCATGTTGCTCATGCTGTTGAGGGCGGAAGGGCTGTTCTTGGCTTGGGATGCCTCGGCAGTACGGCTCGGGCTGTCCTCGGGGTAGCTCTCCTCGTACTCTCTCCCGTTCATGGCAGCTCGGTCTAAGGGCGCCAGGCTTCTGTAGTCAGGGGGCTGGCCGTCCACTGGCTCCGTCTGCACCTCTTTGCTTGAGGCGTTCAGGTCTGAAAAACGTCTTCCGTTCATGCCGGGCCGAAGACTTTTGCTGAACCGACGATACCTCTCCAGCTCACTGGTGAGGTTCTCCATCTCTCGGGCTAGCTCCTTGTTCCTCACCTCTTGTTGCATCAGTTTCTTCTGCAAGGCGGCATGGTCCCTCTTCGTGCGACAGATGGAGTCCTCCGTGCCCATGTATTCATGGATCTTTTCCTTCAAGGCCTCCACCTCTCGAGTCAGGTGGCTGGACTTTGCCTCTTCCTCTTTCAGACGCTTATAAAGGATGTTCTCCTGGTTGGACACTTCCTTCTCTGCCAGTTGGTACTTGGAGAGCTCCTTTCTGGATATCTCCAGTTCCTCCATCAGGGCTTTAGCTCGCTTTTGTTCGTTGGAGTATTTCTTCTCCAAGGATTCAAACTCGTCTTCGGTCTTCAACAGGTCGTTCTCAACCACTTTCATGTCCTTTAGTTTTCTCTTGAGCCTCTCCATTTCCTGCGTCAGCTCTTTCACTTTGTTGTCCTCCTGTTGGAAGCGGTTTACGGCGGGCGCTTTGCTGTGCTCCTCTCTGGCTTTGTTTCTCAGGAATTCCCGCTCCACGGCCTCCAGGGACTGCAGCCTTTTCTTCATCATGCTGACTTTGGACTGCAGGTCGGTGCTCTTCTCCTCCTCGGCCTCCAGCCTGGCCCGGAGTTCATCCCGGTCCTTGGTGGCGCTACGCATCTTCTCCTCCAGGTCCGCCTTGGACCTCAGGGCCTTCTTGCTCTCGTCGATGAGCTTCTCGGTCACGGTTGTGACTTTGTCCTGTTCAGCCTGCAGTTTCCCGCTGTTGCTCTGCAGCTTGCCCTCCGTGTCCCTGAGCCTCTCTGCCATGGTTTTCCTCTCGTCCACCAGCATGACCGTCAGGGTCTTCAGCTTGGCCAGGTCCTCTTTCAGAGAGATCTCTGTGTTGCCCAGCTGACCCTCAATAGCCTCCAGCTCCCTGATCCTCACCTTCAGGGTGTCTAGCTCGCTGGCGAGGTGTCTGGTCATGCTCCTCTCCTTCTCCAGGTTGCTCTTCAGCACGCAGCACTCCTGCTTGCTCTTGCCAAAGGCGTCCTCCAGCTTCTCCTGCTCCGTGATCCTGCGGTTCAGCTTGTCTACCTCCGCCCTCAGGCCCCGGGCCTGGCCCGCCTCCTTCTCCAGCTTCTTGTTCAGGTTCCGGCACTGGTCCTCCATCCTGATTAGCTCCTCGTCCTTCCCCTCCATCTCCAGCACCCTCTTCCTCAGCCCTTCCACCTCTGACATTAGGCTGGAGTTGCCGCACTCGCCGCGGTTCATCTTGTCCCGGAGGTCCTGGAGCTCCTCCTCGGCCCGCCGGAGGGTCTTGTTGGTTTCCTCCAGCTCGTCCAGCTGCCGGCTCAGGGCGGCCAGCTTTTGCCGGAGCTGCCGGTTCTGGGCGTCCTCGTTCGTCAGCTTGGCGGTCATGGCTTCCTGCTCTTGGCGGAAACGGCGGGCCTGGTCCTGCAGCTCGGCCTCCAGCTGGAAGACTTTGCTCTCCTGCTCCTGAACCCTGGTCTCGGCGGAGCTCAGCTTCTCTTGGGCCTGGGCAGCGATGGCGGAGGGCTCCTGGGCTTTGGCGGTCTGCTGGGCGAGCTGCTCCGCCAGACGCTGCTGCTCGTCCACCAGCAGCAGTGTGAAGGACTTCAGCTTGGTGAGCTCCTCCTTGAGGCTGGACACCTTCCTGTTACTCTCCTCCTCCTTCTTCTTCTGATTGGCCTTCTCCTGAACAATCAGCAACTTCAGTCTGCGATAGGAGAGGAAAGAAGAGCACTCTTATTGTTTTGGATTCAACATCACAATGTCCCGAATTTAGAATTTAATGGGAATTGTCATTTGTTTAGGTTTTACAGATTCATACATGAAAAATGTAAAAAGATCTTTTTTTTTTTTTTTGATGATATCATTTCTTGCCTGGCAGAAACGCTTTAGTAACCAGTTTATCTTTCCCCAAAACAGCGTAGCACTTCAGTGGTGATATCATCCGTATTTCTGCTCTGGCTTACGTGCACTGCCAGTCTATAAATGGGTAGTTTTATGCTACCCCTGACATGTGGTGCATAAAGCATTTGGCAGACTATTTTTGCAAAAGTATTTCATCATCTAAACCCTCACTCCTGTAATAAACATGTCAGGAGCATGGGCTTTACTGTAATTATTATCCCATAACTCAATTCACTGAGGCCAGGATGCCCTTTTCATCTATAAAGGTGAAGACACGTTTATTTTTATGTTCGCTCCAGGTATGCCTTAGACTTCCAATTATATTCCAAACAATATAATTGAAAAATGTATCCATTACCAGACGCCCTGATGTGTTTGTGGTGCGCTGTTTTAATCCAGCCTGGAGCCTCTTTCTGTTTGTCGAATCTGGCCGAATGTTTTTGCTTGTAGCACAAGTCCGCGGTTGGAAAGAGGGCAATATAAATGCAGAACAACCATTCTACATTCCTCATTGATTTGAGCCATGTTTTTATTTATTCCCATTGCAGTTTCTGTGGGTCATCTGGTAAATCTTTACATGCAACTCTTTTATGTTTTTTCCTCTCACTTTACAGTAGTACTGTACTGGCCTCTGCGATAGGATTATATAGCTCTGCATATGCTTTTTCATATTCCTCCTGTGTAATTTTTATTACACTCTGTGCCATCTATTCCCTCTTGGTGAGGTCTTGGTAACAAGAGCTTTCTCTTTATAGATAATAAAGGTTGATAGATTGATTACAGGCGTTTGTTTTACAGCTCAGTTTTCACATGTGTCTGAGATAGCCATGTTGTTGCTGTTTAGAGAGGTTTCCATTTGCAGGTTTAGCAGAGTGTTTCCTTTTTCAGAGTAATGATTTTGTGGATGGCCACATGAAAAGCTTCTCCTGACTCTGCATCTGTAACTGGAAATGGAAATGAGCTGGATGCCATTTGCACATCCTTCCACGGTTGCTTCTCGCCACTTTAAAGAACAAAGGCTTGTGCTGTGGGGGTTTGCTAAGGTGAGATATTTACTTGAATAAAAAAAAGTAGCGTGATTTATGTAGTCCTGGCAGTATGATCTCGAGAATATTTGGGCCATACGTGATTATCATAGCCCAAGCACATGTTAAGAACCCCAATACAGTGTGTGAGCTGGTTTCACATGCTGAGAACCCCAATACAGTGTGTGAGCTGGTTTCACATGCTAAGAACCCCAATACAGTGTGTGAGCTGGTTTCACATGTTAAGAACCCCAATACAGTGTGTGAGCTGGTTTCACATGCTAAGAACCCCAATACAGTGTGTGAGCTGGTTTCACATGCTAAGAACCCCAATACAGTGTGTGAGCTGGTTTCACATGCTAAGAACCCCAATACAGTGTGTGAGCTGGTTTCACATGCTAAGAACCCCAATACAGTGTGTGAGCTGGTTTCACATGCTAAGAACCCCAATACAGTGTGTGAGCTGGTTTCACATGCTAAGAACCCCAATACAGTGTGTGAGCTGGTTTCACATGCTAAGAACCCCAATACAGTGTGTGAGCTGGTTTCACATGCTAAGAACCCCAATACAGTGTGTGAGCTGGTTTCACATGCTAAGAACCCCAATACAGTGTGTGAGCTGGTTTCACATGCTAAGAACCCCAATACAGTGTGTGAGCTGGTTTCACATGCTAAGAACCCCAATACAGTGTGTGAGCTGGTTTCACATGCTAAGAACCCCAATACAGTGTGTGAGCTGGTTTCACATGCTAAGAACCCCAATACAGTGTGTGAGCTGGTTTCACATGCTAAGAACCCCAATACAGTGTGTGAGCTGGTTTCACATGCTAAGAACCCCAATACAGTGTGTGAGCTGGTTTCACATGCTAAGAACCCCAATACAGTGTGTGAGCTGGTTTCACATGCTAAGAACCCCAATACAGCTGGTGTGTACGGACATGTGCATGAAGCTCAGATCCTGCAGGCAGAGAATGGCCGCAGTGAAGGCTAAAGCTGCTGTGTGAGCGGTCTGCCAGACACCGACCCGCCAAACACTCACGCGCTCCTCTCAACAAAACTCAGTCCGTGGAGGGCCGAGAGGCTGGCCTGGCAACAATCAGGACTGCATGCAGACTTTCATGTTTCTGACTTAAATCAGAAAAGTTGTTTAGGAAAAATGACGCAAGTCAGAATAAAAAATAAAAAATAAAAAAATCTAAAAGTCGTGAAAATTATTGGGTGGAAAGCTTGAGTTTGGAGCCTTTAGAGTAACATTATCACTTTTCACAGACTATGCTGTATGGTGGCAAAAATGAGGTAGCATAGCTGAGCTCATGTACGCTCATGTACACACACATACACACTTGCTTCACAGTGACCCAGAACAATGAAGGTTCTTGTGCACAGTGGTTTCAGCTCTCTCTGTTTGCTGATGGATGTCATGGAAACATTAATGGCTCTTAAACACAGTTAATTGTGTCGTTGGGCTCCAGGTCAGTTGCTTTAAATACTTGTGTAGCTATTGGGTCCCATGATGCTCATCAATTCTCACAATGCTGGGAAGTCCTGGTTCAGCAGACAGACAAGCTCAGTTATTCCCTCCGCTGTCCTTAATGTGGGCTAGGCTGCCCAGTCTTTTCACCACCAGGGAAAAATTAAATTAAGAGTTATCCTGCCTTCCAGTTTACCTTCGCTGAGAACAAAGAAGCAGTGCTTTTTGCAGTTCAGTTGTCTTCATCAGGACAAAGCCTGGTGATAGCTGACCTTGATGAAAACTGTGTTTGAGCAGAAATGTTCGTTTATTCTTTTCAATGCACTTAAACCGGATTGCACGAGACAACTTTCTTAATTTTCAGTGAAATGACTCATAAGAACAATTTTCTTGCGTGCAACTAGATGTAACCACCGTAACTGACAACCATTATGAATAAAATTGGTGGAAAGCTCAGAATGATTCTACAAAAGAAGACAATGTTCCAAAACCACTCATAAGTCACACATACGCACGCACGCACAAACATTCATAAGTTTTTGCATTTAACCATCATTTTAAAAGCCTTCCGTTCCTTGTGATGGCACGCACAGACTGACTGAGAGACTGAAATCCTCAGCGGGAGAGTTACATCATTTCCTGTTTCCCTTCACTGTAAAGGTTGGGTTTATGAGAGCACTCCTGTGTCATATAACACCGTCCTGCTCGCAGCCGAAGGGCTGTACACCAGAGTGCCGTATATCTGGGACCGGACCGCGGGGGTGATGTCAAGCTGGGGTCTAATTTCTACATTTCTTTTTTTGGAGGGAGAGGGGTGGGGGCTCAGTCAGGAATATCATTTATCTGTGTCAAATGAGGTTTTCCAAGTTAACTACATTCGGAGAAAGATATGAGCATATACTACCATATATGTACAAAATGTAATTGGTAAAATAGAGATAAAGATTTTACCAAGTTGACATGTACAGCGGGGTGCAAAGAATTCTGCAAATTCTATAGCGATAAATTCTGTACTGTTTTTATAAATTATTTTTTAAAAATGAAAAGGTGCCTGTTTGGGAACCCCTTTGGATTAATATTTGTTACTTTTTTAAAAGATGATTAGAAAGGCCCAGGCCCGGGTGAGTCCAGGGCTGAACTTTTTATTCTGAAGTAACTCCATGCCTTCTAGAGTCAAGGCTGTTCTGTCTGGTGTTAAACAGTAGTCCAAGGATTTCAGAATGAAGATGGTTCATTTCTACCAAGAAGGAGAAACCTACAAAAGACTCACACTACCCATTTCCACGGTCAGACACATTATTAGAAAATGGAAGATAAATGCACCAGTTGAACTCAAGGCAAAGTCTGGAAGACCAAGAAAGATTTCAGATAGAATGGACCGAGACCTGGCAAGAAATGCTGAGAAGAACCCACACATCACTGCTAAAGACCTGCAATAAAGGGTAGCAGACACAGGTCTAACTGTTCATAGGACAACTATAAAACATACTTCTGTTCACATAGGTATTAATTTTAAAAGGCTTTTTGACCAGGGGTGCCCACATTTTTGCACACCAATGTAGGTATTATTTAATTACAACTCTTTTCGGGTTCTTTAGCAGCCTGAAGACCAATGACAGAAGCTTTTCAGTTTCACTACAGTAGCCATGCTGTTGTGTGGTGGCACCATTTATCAAAACCATATCGTAATCGCAAGCATTAAATCCCCATGGTTGTGCAGTCATTTCCACGGTGTCCCTGAAAGCCGTAGCGGAGTTACTCTGTGTGCAGTCCTCTTAGGGCTGTCGCGCGTGGGCGTCTCCCGCTTAGTGTGGGAGGGACAGCAGGTGTGTGTATGACTGTTGCCCTGAGTTAGAGCAGCCAATCAGGATGCAAGTCTGGCCCCATTCTGGTCATCCTTTGTTCCGGGTTCCCAGTGTGCACCCGAGAGAGCTCTCTTGCCCTGTGAAAATTCACACTCTCTCTCTCTCTCTCTCTCCCTAACGGGCAGACCTGCGTCAGACCTGGATTCTGGATTGCACTGAGCCGGGTGGTTAAATGGAGTGTGTTCACTCGTTTTTTTTTTTGTTGAGGTGTTCGTGAGGTCATCGGTCACAGGGGAGTTGTGCCTTGCCGCGGGTCATTGGATGTTTTGACTCGCACGCGTTGCGGAACAGTCCCCTAATTGCAGGGTTTCCGACCCTGATCCCCCCCCCCCCCCTTTCAGGGGAATTCCCTCTTCCACTCGCTGGCTGTATAAACAGGACCCCTCCCGGAGCAAGCCTGGTGTCGTGCAGCCTGTGTAATCCCCAAGCCAAACAGCCCCGGGGGCTGCTCTCTAAAGACTGTAAACCCAGGGAAAGTGCTTGTACAAACATCTCTCAGTCCGCACCTCTTCCTCAACAGTGCTCGGCTGTGTTTTCCCTGCCAGATCTGCATGTGATTCCCGCAGTGAGCTGGCGTTGAAAACCAGCTTCCCGCTCCAGCCACATATAAGTAACACGCTCAAGTAACACGCTAGTAACATGCTCGAGTAGCAGGCTAGTTACACGCTCAAGTAACACGCTAATTACACGCTCGACTACTGGTTATTTTTCGCAGACGGTCCCCAGGTTTACGGGGCGTTTAGACCTCTAAGGACCTTCTGACGGTGTGCTGAGGGTCGGTTCAGTAACCGTTGGCTGGAGAACAGAATGGCCCCCCGTCCCAGTGTCGTCCCGCAGAAACAGAGAGAGAGGACGTCTAGATAACAGTCAAAGACGCCACAAACAGATCGATATTACAGCTGACTGTAGGAGTCAACGTGACTGTATGAAAATGGCGCTTGTTTATTTTTACAGTTGGACGGAGAATATGGGAGGCAGATATTCCTCTGGAGCGGCGTCAGGCGGCTCGGCTGGGCCCTGCCTCTGAGCTGCGGGTAAAGACCGAGTTACTCACAATCCTGTAGAGCCACAACAAGTTGGCAAACCGATCCTACAGATTCTCCAGGACTAGTGTGTAAGCGTGGGGGCGCTTTCCTGCACTTTTGTACGCATTTTTTTCACATTTTGGGGAGCATTTTCTAAGTGTTTTTATTTTTTTTTATTTTTTTGCTGTGTGCATAATTTACAATACAGTGTAGTAATGCTAATGAGCACAACACTGTGAAAAACATCATAACATTTTTGTCTTTTTCAGCAAAAAAGTAATAAAAATGTGATTTTAATGACCAAAATAAAACATAAAGACATAAACATAAGACCAAAATGCTTGTTGACTTATTTTTTGGTGCTATTGTATCTCATTAGCCGTTTGCTCAATGGGTAATATCCTGATGGCTCCTCCAATCTGAAACTACATTTCAAAGGGCCAGCTTACGAATATAGAATTCACTGGATCAGTTTACTGTAATTGTTGCCTCGGTTACGATGTTACTGTAAATCTGTCCCGACTGAATGTGCAGGATCCCTGTGCTTTGCTTTATAGCTTTGGTATTTAGTTCCTCTCAACCTACAAATTAGGTACCATTTTAATTCTCTTTTTTTGTTGCATCATTTCACTTTGCCAGCTCGATGTGAACCTATCAGATTTGATGACAAATAAACCCTGATGCCTTCATGCAAGGGATGAAGCGACACACACACACACACACACACACACACACACACAGATTCTGACTGCTTCAGCCAACACACTGATGGGCTCTCTCTGAGTCCGAGCTCAACCACGGTACCCTTGACCCCAGTGCCTCTGTACATATCCAGCTATATAAGTCTACACCATGGGGGAATACTGCGTGCTGTGCAGTCACTCTGGATAATAGAGAGGTTGCCGGTTCAAATCAATGCTGTTATACCCTTGACCTGAACTGCTTCTGAGAATATCCAACTATATAATCGTGTTGAATGATTTTTACTGTCACTCCGGATAAGAGCATCTGCTCAACTTAAAAAAATAAAAGCCGTCCTTCTGCCATCGGGCGCTTTAAGCTTTGCCCACTCTGCCATCGGGCGCTTTAAGCTTTGCCCTCCCGTCTGCGTGCCCGTGGCACCGCAGGGTGCCTGTACAGTACATTCCAGGGGTATTAGACTCTGTTCCAGGCCCGACTGCAGGATCAACCACTCACTGCATTTAGATACCTGTTTGGGAAGTGAATCACGGTGCCAGAATGTTCCAGCCTTTTATATCTACGAGCTGCAAGGCAAGCTGTGCGCTGGTGGAGATGAAAGACAGTTCAGCGTGTGCGTGCGTGTGTGTGTGTGCGTGTGCGTGTGCGTGCGTGTGTGTGTGTGTGTCCCACTGCTGCTCCACTCAACTGGTTGCGGGCGCCTATGTTTCGCACATTTAATGGGGAGCACCAGAGGAAACTCTATGAAACAAAACCGCTCTCCGGCAACAGATGTTTGAAAGGCAAGAGTGAGTCACACTTTGAGGACGATTAGGCTACATCAGTATGGGATGACAGGCCTGGCGCTCCGTTTTCGTGCGGGGCTACAGGGACTCAGCGGACACAGCTGCCTCTCGGCAAAGATGGGGGATTTTACACAAGAATTTAAAGAATAAACTAATTTCAGTTCATGTTACATGGGCAGTGTGGGATTTTCAACTTCCCCATTTAAAAATATTGCCAGAAACAACATTTTTACATTTCAGATCAAGCACTTCAATCAATGCTGGAAATTTAAATACAGCAAATTAGCTGAAATTATCAGGAAGTTCGGTTTATTCTCGTTTTGTTGCACAACCCAAACCGGGTTTCTGAAATTCTGGCGTCGACCACGGTTTCATCTGGTAACAACCCAACAGCGTATCTTTCATATATTACACCACAGTTAGCTGTGGCTACAAGTAGCCTTGGCATGTCATTCACATTTGTACTAATTTAATAATTAAGAGCAGAAGTTGGTACAAGATATAGTAGATTAGACCTGCTGACATGATGCAGAAAATATGCAAGCATTCATGCACAAATAGGAATTAATGTCTGCATAAATACGTCAGACATTTCCAGATTGGCAGGTGTCGTGTTGTCCCACAGGTAGCTTGGCAACAGCATGGTGACAGGAAGATTTCGTTTTCTTTAAGTGAGCGCGACGGGTTTGCGATACGCGGTCTGAAAAGCATGCACTATGGCTCCCTGGTTTTTATTATTCCCCTGACAAATGTTTCACCGGCGACGTCAGGAATGCAGAAGAGTTTATCTCGCAGGGAACAGATTTACGGTGCCGTGAAACTCCGTTGTACTGCGGCCGCGACAGCGCGAGGTTTGCGGGGCGCTTTGCAGTCTGAAACTGCGGTTTCAAACTAAATGGTGGCAGTTCGATAGCGCTGATTACTTCGTTTTTTTCTGCTCACCAAACTCTTTAAACGATACATGTTTCTAATGAATGCATTTCAAAGGTTTTATTAATGCCGCGATACTTTCGGTGGATTGCCGAATTCCTCTCTCTCTCTCTCTCTCTCTCTCTCTCTCTCTCTCTCTCTCTCTCTCTCTCTCTCTCTCTCTCTCGCGTCTTACGTGTCTTATCATTTATGGAAAAGTTTCAGCAGTTTTTTCCTATTCTCTATTCGGTTTTCTCTTCGATTTGTTTAAAAAAAGTTACTGATACATTTATAAATGACAGTCTTTCCACTGAGACGTTACTGGAAATGACTAACCTCTATTAACTTCCACTTTTAAATGAACTTCCCCATATTACAATTGAATACATTCTTGGATGACTACATATTGAAAAAAAATAAAGTCATTTATAAAGTCATTATAAAGCAAATGATGTCTGCTAAAAGAACAATGAGTGCTACAGATGTTCGTGTCATTAGCTACTGGTTTGATAGCCTAATGAATTTAGTTTCACGCTGTTTCAAGATGAACATCTAATTGGCAGTCTAACGGTGTCGACCTTTTAACATTTAACACCACCAAAAAAAAATCACCAATTCAGCTGAACACCGCTGGAAATCATAACGAGAGTTTGAAAGTGTAAAGTGAAGCCGTTTCCGAGGATGTTATCAGCGGTGAGTTAAAGTGATGGAGCTCTGCTCAGAGACAAACTCAAGTGGACGGATATGTTAGATAAACAGCTCCGGCACATAAGGCACTCGTCAAAGAAGAATAGTTGTTTTTATAAGTTTTTCTTTCTTTCCTACCTGAGACGGTATTGTGCAGCTGATGGACTAGCGGTCGGCTGTGCGCTCTCTCCGCTCTCTCTCCCCGCTCGCCCCGCGCACGCATTCCAGCAGCGAAACTAAACAATCGGGGAAGTGCCTGCTGCATACTCCCTGCGTGCGCCGCATTACATCATCAAAATGTCCTTATATGGAGCGGTGCGCTGTACAGCCTATAGCAGTGTGTGCGAGCTGCGTCTGTGTGCGCGTGTGTGTTCGGGGGGAGAGAGAGAGAGCGTGTGTGAATGAGAGAAAGAGTGTGTGTGTGTGTGTGTGAGTGAGTGTGTGAGTGAGTGAGTGAGTGAGTGAGAGAGTGAGAGAGTGAGAGAGTGAGAGAGTGAGAGAGTGAGAGAGTGAGAGTGAGAGAGTGAGAGAGTGGAGAGTGAGTGTTTGGGGGAAAGAGCGAGAGAGTGTGTGTCAGGGAGAGAGAGTGTGTGAGATAGAAATGTGTTGTGTGTGTGTGTGTGTGTGTGTGTGTGTGTGTGGGTGCATATACAGTCGCTTCAAAAAGTATTTTTGCAAGAACAGCAAGATCAATTCCTTTGTTTTTGCTATACACTGAGACAATTGAGTTTGAGGCCAAAATATGTACATGAGATTACAGATCAGAATTTCAGCTTTTATTTCTTGGTATTTTTATCTAGGTTAGTTAAACAACTTAAAGCATATAACTTTTGTATCAGACCACCCAATTTTTAGGTGAGCAAAAGTATTTTGGTGTTTCTTGTTACCAAGATGTGTCATGTTTGATTGATTGGTTAAACAATACTTAGTTCTGAACGTCTACTCTTGGTTTTAGCCTGGGTTTTGCCTGTGAAGCCTGCACTTGTGTTAGAAAAGATGAGCCACAGAGCTATCATTGGGAGAAAAGGATTTTGGAACTTAGCAAAGAGGAGAAATCGATCAGAGCCATTGCTCAAGCATTGGGGATAGCTTGTACAACAACTTGGAATGTCCTGAAAAAGACAGAAACCACTGGTGTACTGAGGAACAGACCTCGAACAGGTCGACCAAGGAAAACAACGGCAGTTGATGACAGAACTATTGCGGAGAGCTGTGAAGAAAAACCCCCAAAACATCAGTCAGTGACGTCACAAAACATCTCCCCAGGGCAGAGGGGGTGAAGGTATCTCAATCAAGCGTTCGATGATGACTCAGAGAGCAGCAATATAGAGGCTGTACCACAAGGTGCAAACCACTCATCAGTAGTAAGAATCAGAAGGCAAGATTACAATTAGCAATGAAGTACAGAGATGAGCTACAAAAGTTCTGGAAGAAAGTTTTATGGACTGATGAAGGTCAAAGTCTGGAGAAAGAAAGGATCTGCTCATGATCTGAAACATACAAGCTCATCTGTGAAGCATGGAGGAGGAAATGTCATGGCTTGGCTTGCATGACTGCTAGTGGCTCACTAGTCTTTATCGATGATGTAACTCATGAAGTCTACAAAAAGACTTGCCAACTTGCCTAGAAATGCGTCCAAACTAATTTGGAGGAACTTCCTCATACTGAATGACCCAAAACACATTGCCAACACAAGACTTCATTGGGTAGAAAAGGTAGAAGATTTTAGACTGGCCATGTCAATCACCAGACCTCAACCCAATTCAGCATCCATTTCACCTCCTGAAGAAGAGATTGAAGGGAACACCCCCCCCCCCCCCCCCCCCCCGCCCAAAACAACAGGCTGCAGAGCTCCCTGGAAAAGCATCACAAAAGAAGAATGCAACAGTTTGGTGATGTCAATGGGGGTTGCAGGCTCGGTGCAGTTACTGCAAGCAAGGGATATTCTACCAAATATTAAGTGTTATTTACTTTAATTTACTTCAATACTCTCTCCATGTACTCTCACCTAAAAATTGAGTGGTCTGATACAAAAGGTGCTATGTTCTAAGTAGTTGAACACATCTAGGTGTAAATTTAGATTTTCCTAGTTCTGGATGTGATGCTTTGACTTGTGGTAGAACCTATGCCAAATTACAAAAATGTAAATGTAATGTAAATACCAGGAAATAAAAGCTGAAATTCTTGTTTCTTGTTCATCTTTTTATCTCAACCCCTATTCTATTTAGTGTATTTGCCTTGCTGTTCCAATACTTTTGGAGGGGACTGTATGTGTGTATGTGTGTTACACACACAGAATGAAGTATTAACACAGTCTGACATGGAGCTTTGTCTGTGTTACACACACACAATGAAATATTAACACTGTGGCATGACCCTGTGTGAGTTACACAGATATCGGATTCTGCTTAGCTGCAGGATTCTGCTAGAAGATGTCACCCTATTGCACCATATGAGCCTTGGGAAGAGATCTTCTTGAAGGAAAACTTTACAGAGCTTCTTTTGAATGTTTCTGTGTGTGTGTATTAGTATACATTGTTTTTTGGGTTTTTTTTTGCTTTTGACCATAAACCCCAAAATGTACCCATACCTGCTGCTGTAAAGCTTGTGTAAGTATCTAAAAGATCCTCTATCACAGAAAAACGAATCTAATTGAAAATATGCGCTATAATACCAAGTATAAGGCATAACTCCAGAGAGTGATCCATCCCTGGTCAGAGGTGTGTTTGGGTTCTGAGTCAGCTGCCCAACCGGCCGTCAGTAACGGAGACCTGCCTGCAGACAGGCAGCTGTTCCGGGCGAGACCATGGAAACCCGTCAGACGTCTGCACCTCTGGGCGATCGGCGTGTCTGGCGTGCGTGCCAAACACTGTGTGGCCCGGTCCACACAGGCCCAAACCTCCTCCCGCCAGGCCCGGTCCACACAGGCCCAAACCTCCCACCAGGCCCGGCCCACACAGGCCCAAACCTCCTCCCACCAGGCCCGGCCCACACAGGCCCAAACCTCCTCCCGCCAGGCCCGGTCCACACAGGCCCAAACCTCCTCCCACCAGGCCCGGCCCACACAGGCCCAAACTCCCGCCAGACCCGGGTTCCTGCCCGCCCGCTGGCTGAATGTGGATGCTCTGCTCTCAGGCCCGTGTGCTGCAGGGCACACTGCAGCTCCTCTGATCACTGATCTTACCCATTTGGCCTCACTGCCATTTTCTACCCATGACACCTTGGCAAGAATAACTGCAGCCAATGGGATCAGCTATTGTAGCAGCCAATGGGAGTAGATTATGCAGCAGCCAATGGGAGCGGCTTCTGTGGCAGCCAATGGGCACAGCTTATGTGACAGTCAATGGGAGCAGCTTCTGTGGCAGCTGATGGGAGCGGCTTATACGGCAGCCAATAGGAGGGGCTTCTGCAGCACCCAATGGGAGCAGCTTCTGCGGCAGCTAACGGGAGCAGCCCTGGCCCAATGAGCTCATTAATGGAGATGGAAGAGTCTGGTCCCGAGGGGCTTTGTACCTCATTATCTCCTCATTAGACCCCTTCATTAGGCACTGTCATTAGGTCCGTCTTCAGCCGCCGCCTGAAGCCTGTAGCACTGCGCACTGGCACTGTCTGACCACACAGCCTCCTGCCCCAAGTGCCCTGTCTGACCACACAGCCTCCTGCCCCAAGTGCCCTGGCACTGTCTGACCACACAGCCTCCTGCCCCAAGTGCCCTGTCTGACCACACAGCCTCCTGCCCCAAGCACCCTGGCACTGTCTGACCACACAGCCTTCTACCCCTAGCGCACTGTCTGACCACACAGCCTCCTGCCCCAAGCGCACTGTCTGACCACACAGCCTCCTGCCCCGGGCTGGAGCTCGACTGCCTCACTGCAGCCTGCCGTTCAGGCCCCTCCACAGACTCCGCTCTGAGTGAGGAGGAGGTCAGCCTGTAGTCAGGGGACAGGGTTTGGGTTCTCCAAACCTGCCTGTCCTACCCCGGGCCTGGGGAAACGGAGCCTGCCACTGATTTATTTCCATTTTTACTTTCAGTGGCTCCATCCAAATGAATCAACTTTAAAAAAAAAAATAATAATAAAAAAAAGTTGTGTGTATGGCCTGTAATGAAATGTTCTTCCAGAACTGTACTGTAGCTGACTGTGGCAGTAACAGCAGGACCGGAGCAGGGTTTGGGAAAGCCCAAAAAACGTTCCTGAGGGAGCCGTCGGGCTCCAAGTCTGTTTCAAAACAATCCGGTCCCCCTCCGACTCAACGGATCGGCATGCAAATCCTGTTCTGAAAGAATCCCCCCTCTGCTGTTGTGCAGAAACTAAACACAACCAAATGGAAAAAGATTTTTTCTTTTTTGCGAGCCCCTGGTAACGTCCAGATGACGTCCCTCCGTAGCAGAACCAGATGTTCTCTACCCTCTGACTCGGCCGAACGCGCCGCGGTGACAGACATCCGCTGTCTCACCGGACTGAGACGTACGGCGGAGTTACGGAACATTTTTAGCTCCTCAGAAGGTCTTGTGTGGGGTGCTTAACCCTGCAGTGACTGAATATAGACATGCAAGGTAGAAAGAGGGCCTGGTCTGGTCCTCTTTGGGTAACCCCACACCGTCCCCTCCTTCTCTGCTTTGATCCACACGGTCAGGGGGTTCAACCTGGACCGGTCAGAGTGAGATTCTCTTTTCTGGTGCTTTACTCTGCGTTGTAATTATGCAGCTCATTGTCCTGCCCCCAGTCTCTCCAAGGCAGTGGCTGATTGGCCTGTTTTTATACCTTGGTCACTTCAAGGTGAAACTGTGAAACTGTAACAACCGCTCAAAAAACTTTGAAGGCTGATTTCACAAAACCACTTCAGTCAGGCACACATACTTTAACAAGCCATATCTCCAACGGATCTCAAACGGATTGAACACACACACACACACACACACACACACTTCCTTGACGGGAAATTAGATGTGTGACATGATATGCTGTTTACCGCGTTGCTAGAAAGTGCCATTTAGCTGTTTGGTTTTTATCTGTCCATTAGTAACTTGTATGCCCATAAAAGAACACGGGTGATAAGATTTGAAGTTTGGGAAAATGGCGCTGACCTTTCCCCTTATGAGCCCTTGCAGCTGTGGTTCACCTGCAGGCCCCTCCGGGCGTGGCTCTCGGCCCTGGGGTGGGGAGGTGTCTGGGCCGAGCCCCCTGACCTCGCTGCAGGAGGGACGGGGTAATAGGGGGTAATAGGGGGTAATAGGTTTGACCCCGTTTCCTGCCCCCCCCCCCCCCCCCCACTGACCCCGAGGTCTCACTGTCCACTAGTGTGTGATGTCATTTCCTTTTTCCTGCTCACTCCCTTTATGCTGAGTGGTGTGTTTAATTTTATAGCTCTGGGACTCTGCGTCTGTGTCTGTGTCTATGTGCACGTGTTTCTATGTCCCTGTATCTGTGTGTGTGCATGTGTCTGCGTCTGTGTGTTTGATCTGAATCTGTCTATGTGGTCTATGTGCGTGTGTCTGTGTGTCTGTGTCTGTGCTTGTATCTGTGTGTGTGTGTGTGTGTGTGTGTGTGTGTGTGTGTGTGGTGTGTGTGTGTGTGTGTGTGTGTGTGTGTGTGTGTGGTGTGTGGTGTGTGGGTGTGTGTGGGTGTGTGTGGTGTGTGGTGTGTGGTGTGTGTGTGTGTGTGTGTGTGTGTGTGTGTGTGGTGTGTGTGTGTGTGTGTGTGTGGTGTGTGTGTGTGGTGTGTGTGTGTGTGTGTGTGTGTGGTGTGTGTGGTGTGTGTGTGTGTGTGTGTGTGTGTGTGTGTGTGTGTGTGTGGTGTGTGCATGCCTGTGTTTTAGTACGGTCTGGTATCACAGTCACCAGCTTCATAGTCATAGGGTATAGCGATGTAGTTTCAGTGTCTGTCTCTAAATTCATTCAGCTGCCATTCAGCATTAGAACAGTTCTCTAATTACTCACAGTATTCAGTATTACAACAGAGAACCCTGAGTTCTCTGCTTGGAATTCGGAGTCATCTGTGCTTGGACTTAATTAATTTGGATTGGACATTCAGTATTACAACAGAGAACCCTGAGTTCTCTGCTTGGAACTCGGAGTCATCTGTGCTTGGACTTAATTCATTTGGATTGGACATTTATGTACCATAATTCATCTGTTTATATTCACAACTATTTTTACAACAAACCGGTGTCAACCAGTGGCGGGTGGGTTCCCCCACTGGGTCAGGTTCTGCTCAAGGTTTCTTCCTGTTAGCCAGGGAGTTTTTCCTTGCCACTGTTGCCCTAGGCGTACTCTTGGGGACCGGTTTCTCTGTAAAGCTGCTTTGTGACAAAGCCCCTTTGTTAAAATCACTATACAAATAAAAAATGATTGATTGATTGAGTATTCAGGATGAGAACAGAGAACCCTGAGCACGGAAACGTTCCCAGCTTCTGAACGGAGCCATGCGGTGCTTCATTGAACGTATTTAATCATTCAGCACGCCGCTTTGGCAAGCTCATCAGTCCTGCTCCTGTAGAGACCTTTGAGATTGATTTCCCTCCTCTACAGCCACCACAAGGACAATCATGTGACAGGAAATGAAGCCAGTTACCCCAGTACAGATCCCGGTTACCCCAGCACAGACCATAGTTACCCCAGCACAGACCATAGTTACCCCAGCACAGACCATAGTTACCCCAGCACAGACCATAGTTACCCCAGCACAGGCCATAGCTACCCCGGCACAGACCATAGTTACCCCAGTACAGACCATAGTTACCCCAGTACAGACCATAGTTACCCCAGTACAGATCCAGGTTACCCCAGCACAGACCATAGTTACCCCAGTACAGACCATAGTTACCCCAGCACAGACCATAGTTACCCCAGTACAGATCCAGGTTACCCTAGCACAGACCATAGTTACCCCAGCACAGACCATAGTTACCCCAGCACAGACCATAGTTACCCCGGCACAGACCATAGTTACCCCTGCACAAACCATAGTTACCCCAGTACAGACCATAGTTACCCCAGTACAGACCATAGTTACCCCAGTACAGATCCAGGTTACCCTAGCACAGACCATAGTTACCCCAGCACAGACCATAGTTACCCCAGCACAGACCATAGTTACCCCAGTACAGACCATAGTTACCCCAGTACAGACCATAGTTACCCCAGCACAGACCATAGTTACCCCGGCACAGACCATAGTTACCCCGGCACAGACCATAGTTACCCCAGCACAGACCATAGTTACCCCAGCACAGACCATAGTTACCCCAGCACAGACCATAGTTACCCCAGCACAGATCCAGGTTACCCCAGCACAGACCATAGTTACCCCAGCACAGACCATAGTTACCCCAGTACAGATCCAGGTTACCCCAGCACAGACCATAGTTACCCCAGCACAGACCATAGTTACCCCGGCACAGACCATAGTTACCCCGGCACAGACCATAGTTACCCCGGCACAGACCATAGTTACCCCGGCACAGACCATAGTTACCCTGGCACAGACCATAGTTACCCCAGCACAGACCATAGTTACCCCAGCACAGATCCAGGTTACCCCAGCACAGACCATAGTTACCCCAGCACAGGCCATAGTTACCCCGGCACAGACCTGGTTACCCCAGCACAGACCATAGTTACCCCGGCACAGACCCATGTTACCCCAACACTGACCCTGGTCTTGATAACATGGTGTCTGTAATCTGTACACAAGTGTTCATGATTCACAGCGAGTGGTAGCCTCATGCAGCCTCCCCCGCACAGAGACCTCAGTCTGTCCTGCTCAACGCCAGCGGGCGAAGGGCTCCTTGCGTAACAGCTTCTGCCTGTTTCAGTGGAGAGCTGAATCACGGGGACTTTTGCAGGAATTTAAGATGTCTAGAGGCAGAAGACACACTCACACAGTGAGGTGGACCGACCCAAATGTACAGATCCAAATAGTGAGGTCAGTAATCAGTGAAGCCGCGGGGAGCTCCACCCATATCGCTCCCAAAGCTGCTCTTCCACTCGGCCACTCTCCTTTCTGGAAGTCCTGCCTTTTCCATTGGAACTTTCTGGAAACACCTGACAGATTGACTGAGTCTCAAGTGACATTACATTAACGGCATTTGGCAGATGCTCTTATCCAGAGCGATGTACAGTTGATTTGACTAAGCAGGAGACAATCCTCCCCTGGAGCAATGCAGGGTTAAGGGCCTTGCTCAAGGGCCCAACGGCTGTGCAGATCTTATTGTGGCTGCACTGGGATTAGAACCACCGACCACTACACTACAGGCTGCCCTTAAAATGGCGGGCGGCTGCAAAAAAAAAAAAAGTGTTAACGCAGAGAATGTAACCCTTTTCTATAATGTTTTACAGCTCTCCCACCTCTGAAAATGAGCGGCAGTAATCCAGCTCGGCTGACAGGTGAGCCTGTCGGACGGAGGCTTTTCCGTCCCAGCGGGCTCGCAGAACCCGGGCGGACTGTCAGGAGCGGCTCCACCCGTCACGGTGAAGCCGCGCGTTTATTTGGCGTCCCGCGCGTTTATCCTGCTACTGGAGACTCGCTCTGAGCTCCGAGCCTACACAAGCGGGCGAGCAGAAACTATTATTGGACGTTTCCTGATTAATCAGGAAATTTTGTCTTCGGTGCCTCTCAGGGCCTCGCCGTTTGGCCCGTGTTCCGGAAATTTCTCTCCTGCCGACAGCTGTCGGAGGAAAAGCTCTTTACACGTTCCTGCTTGGGACGGGCCCAGGTTCTCCACCTCAGGAGTTCAGGAGTCTGAGAATCAGTATTTCCAGGACAATCAGAAGGAATCCACGTCTCTCATGTCTCTACGTTTGTATGTGTTCTGCGCTGTCGTCCGCTGCTCTGGCAGCTCTGCGCCAGGTACGTGGGCCGGGGCGTCCCAACGCTTGACAACCGTGTCCTCCTCCTCTGCCGGCCTCCTCCTATTTGAAGCATTTTTTTGGGGAATTGTGAGCTCTGCGTTCCCCACCTGGTCGTTCCCCCGCCGCGCAGGCGTGTCGGGGGGGGGGGGGGGGGGGCTGCGCACGGGGCCACGCCCGAAACACGGGGCGGCGCGAGGCGTTCCGGCCCAGTGAGCTCAGCGGCGGAGGAGGCAGAACCGCGCGATTATCATTCCTGCACTTCAAAGGGTCGGCGCGGACTGGCGCACAGATGAAATGGCGGCTCTGAACTCCGCCAAAACCTGCGAGACAAAATGGCCGCCGCCAGGGCTGGGTCACCCGAGCATCGCGCTTGCCATTCCTGCGAGTGCCAGTGTACGGTCGCGCTGCATTCGTTTATCGTTTATCGTTTACTGAGACTAATTTTTTGCCGTCTGGAGCGGTGGGAGCGGGCCAGGGAGGGCGGGACGAGAGAGCTTGGGAATTTGGACAGGATCGTCCCGTCCTGGAGCAGAAACGGGGGACGGTTGCACTCAGGGGACATTTCGGATGTCCGACGAACTGTTCCTCTTCCCATCCGAGGGGCTGTTTCACGTCGTTAAAGGGCCGTTACTCTCCCGGCCGTCGTTCCTCTCAGCGATACGCTCGAAGTGAGCCCGCGGCCCGTCGCCATGACGAACCGCGCGGGCTGGCGGGGCCTGCCATTTGGTGCTCTGTTATTGATAAAGTAGCGGGGGAGGGGGAGGGGGAGGGGGAGGGGGAGGGGGAGGGGGAGGGGGAGGGGGAGGGGGGGGAGGGGGGTTTGGCGGGGAGTCAGAGAGCCTCTGTCACACCCCCGCTCCCTCCTGGGAGACGGTGATGTAATGCTGCTCGATGATGTCATCATCTAGCCCTGACTCCGCCCTCTGACCACAGAATTGACGGTTGGGGTTATCGTGCAGCACAGAGAAGGGGAAAATTTGTTTACAAAGACGGGTCTGGACCCTGTTGCAGGAATGTTCAGTTGCTTCTTAGTCGGTGGACATTGTACATGGTGTCCGTCTTTACTGGAGGTACATTCCACACCTTCTGTACTGGTCATTTATTTACCCTCAGCTACAGCCTTCCACCTGGGATTTGGACTTGAAAGCTTCAAAGTGCAAGTGCACTTATGTAAGCGCTGTTATGCTGTATTATGCAAGGCTGTACTGTGTGTGTGTGTGTGTGTGTGTGTGCTTTTCTGAGTAGTCTCAGACATTTGTTAGAATGTTACAAGTGTGTGCGCATGTGTGTCGGTGTGTGTGCGCATGTGTCGGTGTGTGTGCGTGTGTGTCGGTGTGTGCGCGTGTGTGTGCTTGCGTGTGAGCGTGTGTGCGCGAGTGTGTGTGCTTTTCTGAGTAATCTCAGAGATTTGTGAGAATGTACTGACTGTTGGAGGATGATGTCATGTTAGTTTTATTAATGCCTGCGCTTGCGGGATGAGGTCATGCTGCACTCGAAATGAGACGAGAGATCGGGGGCCTGGCAGGACGCCAGCACTCTTTAATCCTCCGCTCCTCCTGCTCTAACCTGCCGGAGGCCCCCCTCTCCCCCCCTCTACCCAGCGCCCTCTCCCCCCCTCTACCCAGCGCCCTCTCCCCCCCTCTACCCAGCGCCCGGCCGCCCTCTACCCAGCGCACAGCCTCCTCTACCCAGCCCCCAGACCCCTCTACCCAGCACCCTCTACCCAGCACCCTCTACCCAGCACCCTCTACCCAGCACCCTCTACCCAGCGCCCAGCCCCCTCTCCCCAGCCCCCTCTACCCAGCCCCCTCTACCCAGCGCCCGGCCCCCTCTACCCAGCCCCCTCTACCCAGCGCCCAGCCTCCTCTACCCAGCGCACAGCCCCCTCTACCCCCCTCTCCCCAGCCTCCTCTCCCCGGCGGCCCCCTCTCCCCGGCGCACGGTGACCTTCGCCCTCTGAGCAGGGAGCGCCGTGTCATCGCGCCGTTTCTGTTCACTGCAGACGCTCAATTCCTATTGGCCAGGGGCTATCCCGCCAGGGAAATGGCCGTCCAAGGCATTCTTTCATGCCGTTCAGATGTTACGATCTCTTTCCCACTTACCCCCCCCCCTCGTTTCCCGCCTGTCACTCTCCACTTCCTGTACACTTATCCCACACAACAAGGTTGCAAAGCATCATGGGAAATACTGAAACGCTTTTTTTTCTTGCATCGTCTCCCATCCAAGTTGGTTAGACTCCAAACGAGTGAGTCTACAGCAGCCTAATTCTTTTCTCTGTCGGATGTTGTCTACATAAATGGAGGTGGCCCCGGCGCATAACTAAATTGGAAATCAATTTTCGATCCCACACTACGAACAGCTGTGGTGCTGATGGACATTTTGGTCCTTGACCAGGATAACAGCTTTGTGTCAGCTGGCCATTCTCCGTGGCCGAGTGTGTACCAGAGAAATTAAACCTTCACTTTCTTCACTCGTAAAGTTTCTCAGATTCTCAGTCGAGATTCTCAGTTGCATGTTTGTGCTTATTTTTCATGTCCGAGAGAAGTTTGAAGCATTGGATGTGATTCAATGTAGGCCTACCAACACTGGTTACTGGGTTATTTTCTTTCCAGCTTCATAATCCTACGGAGTTGTTTGTGGAAGGAAATGAAATTTCAGATTACACGGGCTGCAGTGAGTGCAAATGACTTGTTGGTTGCTTGGGGCAAAAGAGGGAGTCTCACTCATTTTCCTGTCCCACCAAAGAGGGGGATAGCAGAGGAGTAGGGTGGGGAGAAAGAAAGAGAGACTGTAGAAAAATATGGACTAACTATGTGACTACTGTCGCCCACTGACTGCCCGTGGGCTTGTGAAAAGCGTTGTGCAACCTGCAGAGTCAAGTTTACCGGCGCCGCCATTTTGTACACTAAGCGTGTGAGAGAGAGTGACATAAACTGTCCCTGATTCGCCGGAAAAGTGCTGCAGTATTGTCCAAATAACACAACAACTTTTGTACTGATTGTGACGACATTTTCTTGTGTTTTTTTGTTTTTTTACCACAATTGTACCATTGGCTTTACATTGAAAACAGGTCTGAATGACCTACAGTGGAGCCAGCCACAGTGGTGCTAATGAGCACCGTCTCTCAGCACCACCAGGAAATCACCTTCAAAAAAAGAAGCTGGTTTTTGGCCGTCTGGACGGGCGTAACTGACTGACCGTTCTGGATTCCCCCAATTTAACTACCGGGCTATGATCCAGCCCTCCTGATAAGGACCTGGTGCCAAAGACTCGTCTTCTTTCTGACATTGATGACTTCCAGCTCTCTCTCCCTCTCTCCCTCTATCTCTCTCCCTCGCTCACTCTCTCTCTCTCTCGCTCACTCTCACTCTCTCTCTCACTCTCTCTCACACTCACACTCACTCTCTTACTCTCTCTCTCGATCTCTCTCTCTCTCTCTCTCTCGCTCACTCTCTCACTCTTACTCTCTCTCTCTCTCAATCTCACTCTCACTCACTCACTCTCTCTCACACTCACACTCACACTCACTCTCTCTCTCCCTCTCTCTCTCTCCCTCTCCCTCTCTCCCTCTCTCTCTCTCTCTCACTTTCACTCTTACTCTCTCTCTCTCAATCTCACTCTCTCACTCTTATTCTCTCTCTCGATCTCTCTCTCGCTCACTCTCTCACTCTTACTCTCTCTCTCGATCTCTCTCTCTCTTACTCTCTCTCTCTCACTCTCTCTCACTCTCACTCTCGATCTCTCTCTCTCTCTCTCTCACTCTCTCTCACTCTCACTCTCGATCTCTCTCTCTCTCGATCTCTCATTCTCTCTCTATCTCACTCTCACTCTCTCTCTCTCTCTCGCACACACTCTCACTCTCTCTCTCTCTCTCTCTCTCTCTCTCTCTCTCTCTCTCTCTCACTCTCTCTCTCTCTCTCTCACTCTCTCTCTCTCTCTCACCCCAGTGCATTCACCCAGAGCTTCACGGACACTTAGAGATCCGTCTGTAATAATGGGGGCAGACTTGTGAGGAATTCGATCATGGGGCATTACATTTCAGAATTTTAATCCATTTTAGACAGTGAGGGGGCTGATCAGGGGCAGTATGTTATGCCAGACTTATGAATATGATTTGAATCACATTCCCGTATTTGTCTCTTGGAGGGCCTGTAAATTACATTGTTTGGTTTCGCTCCTCTGTCCCCAGTCTGCTGGCTGCGTTTGAAAGAAACATTCCTTTCCGGATTACGTTATATCCGTATTGTAAGCACTTCCTGTATAACTTGACCTCTTCGTGATCCAAGTATAGAGGATAAATCCATTTCCTGTCATGACTCTGAGGTAGACTAAACATGTTCTGGCTGATTATGAAATGCATTTTTGGTTTGGATGCCATGGTATTAGGAAGTTTAATTTACTTTCAGTACTTCCCTGAAGCAAGATAAAATGCAGAAAAATGAATTCAGTGAAAATCTATCTCAATCACAATGCAAACTCAAGTTATTCTATCAAGAAAACATGGTTGGCCATCCCCTGTATTTACCAATCACATGGAGTTGTGTTGTCAACGTGAAGTTGTCCAATCACGGGGTTGTGTTGCCACTCGTGAAGTGAAGGAAAAAATATATACATATAGAATATTTGGCCTTTCACTGAAAAAATGTGAGGAAGTAAAAGTTATGTTGGTCTTGTCATGGTGACTTTACTTGCCGTGAACATGCTAAAATGTTCATTTCCAGGACCTGGCGCCTTTGGCATCTCTCCACAGTGCAGGTCCTGGAAGGGTGATGGAATGATAAAGTGGTTTTGGGTTTTCCCCGTTCTCCAGTGGCAGTAGCGTCCTGTTACAGCCCAAATGGGTGTGAGCCATAATGCCCCCACCCCCCCCCCCCCCCCCTGCTGTCTCATGCCAAACAGCTGGTCCTTATAGCTCCCCTCCCGCTGTATCGGGTCTGACAGCAGTCTCACGAAACTGGCACCAGTCCCCATCCTGCCTGTCGGCGCTTTCAGTTCAGACCTCTGCTCCCCCAGCTCTGTTCCTGCTGCTGTTCTTGGGCTCTATGGCTGCACAGAAACAGCCGGGGTCCCGCCACCGGGGTCCCGCCACCGGGGGCAGCGTTAGAGTGGCATTGCCAAGCTGAGGGCCACATCCACACCAAAACCAGAAAACTAACACAAGATGGCCGCCGCCTGCATCAGCCGTTTGTCGTCAGAGTGCCGCCGTGTTGCGACAGGACTGTCGCTCTCCAGATCGTTAGATCCATCCGCGCTGCCGGGGGGGGACGTGGTCGTATGTGTGCGGTGTATCCTTGGTAACATGGGTAATTGGTATAGATAGGGTACAATTGGCAACCAAATTGGGAGAAAGAGGGAAAGCAAAATAAAAATAAATAAAAACGTGTGTCGTCAAGGAAAACTAAACGAGCAAGCCGTGTGGCCTCCTCATAAACACTCCTAATTAACGGTTCCCACCTCTGCTGCTTCCTGATGGTCGTCAGAGGTTATTAAGGCTTGGCTGTCTACGCAGAATCGTTAAAACCAGGACTGGCTGCAGAAGCCGTGTGTCTCCACCCACGCTGCCGTGGGGCGTGTGAGATGACCGCATCGCCCCCTGCTGGACGGAGTCAGAGCGGCCCAGCTTCTGCAGGACGGAGTCAGAGCCGCCCTGCTTCTGCAGGACGGAGTCAGAGCCGCCCTGCTTCTGCAGGACGGAGTCAGAGTGGACCTCAATGTAATGGACCTGCTTCTGTTAGACTTCACTGTTTGGTGACCAGTTGGATGACTGTGCAGCTCTTGTGTTATTTATGGACAAGTCCTTTTTCTTCCGCAGTGTTAATCACAGACATAAATAACCGAATTTCATATAATATTAAAATTGTTTGTGATCTACCTATGATCAAGACTCTTGCCTTCCTGGCAGAGGCAACCAGATTTTCTGCTAAGATTTCCTGGTGGACTGAGCTGGCTGTACTGAGCCTGTATGGACCTTTCACTTGTTTGGGCAGGAGATGAGCTTGTACCCTGGAGCCCTGCAGAGGTATTTGAGCAGCACAGAAGCCATAAGAATCCACCTCGCTTAGCAAGCACTTTTACTGCGCTCAACAAGAGCATCGTTCACTGTAGAAATCGGAGACCACGGTCAGTACGGCCAAGGACCATCATTCCCATGATGCTATTGTGTTTCTGTTTCCCCCCCCCCCCACTTGCCTTAGCAGGCCGTGCCATTCTGCAGTACGTGCTAGTCTGTGTCACACACTAACATTGAGGTGTGCTCATACCGAGGTTTGTGTGTATCCGAGGCGGCTGTGGTTTCCTCATAACTGCGTCAATCCTTCGGGCCGGGGCTCAGCACTGTGTCCTCGGCTGCCAATTCCGCAAATGCGTTTCCTGCCCTTGAGGGGCCAGGAACGTCACCGTCCTCGGCGTGGTCAGCAGACGTGGTTCATTCGGGGCCAGCTAGAACGTGAGCCCGGGCCAGGGGATTTGGGTGTTTAGCCTAGCGCCCATTTCCTGTTCACACCAGCACTTCCTCTTGTGTTACCGAGACAAAGAACACGTTTCCTTCCCTGTGTTCTGCCAAGGCGTAGATTCAGGGAAGCAGCCACCCTCACGGCTGTCCAGGAGGATAAATGGGAAAGTCGATCTGTGTTGGCGAATGTGTCCCGCAGAGTTTTTCTTTTTTCATGCAAATCTTTTTTTCCACAAGTTGGTTCCCATCCTCTGCAGCCTGGCTGGCACAGTATGTGTGTACTGTCTGGGTGAGAAATATGGTCTGTGGACATGTGGTGAGGTCGTGGTTTGATGTGAGAGGAGGTTATGGTTTGGTGTGAGATGTGGTGATGTGGTGGTTTGGTGTGAGATGTGGTGATGTCGTGGTTTGATGTGAGTTTGTGGTTTGGTGTGAGATGTGGTGATGTCGTGGTTTAATGTGCGATGTGGTGATGTCATGGTTTAATGTGAGTCTGTGGTTTGGTGTGAGATGTGGTGAGGTCGTGGTTTGGTGTGAGATGTGGTGATGTCGTGGTTTGATGTGAGTTTGTGGTTTGGTGTGAGATGTGGTGAGGTTGTGGTTTAATGTGAGTTTGTGGTTTGGTGTGAGATGTGGTGATGTGGTGGTTTAATGTGAGTCTGTGGTTTGGTGTGAGATGTGGTGATGTCGTGGTTTAATGTGAGTCTGTGGTTTGGTGTGAGATGTGGTGATGTCGTGGTTTGGTGTGAGATGCAGGAAGTTGGAAGTTTTCCCATGTCATGACCATGAGCAATGCATTGTGGGTCAGCACATGATGCACTGTCTTTCAGATTCTTTCTCTCTAAGGGTGCACATCCTCCAATGAGGGGTGAGGATACTGAGCAGATTTCCCTCAGGATATACACATCCTCCAATGAGAATGGCATGCAGTTCCCTCTTCAGCCTGGAAATCCAGATGTTCCAGATGAGTGTATGTGCAAGAGCTGCCGGTGTACGTGGTGAACAGGTCTGTGTGCAGATCCAAGAGCTGCCGGTGTACGTGGTGAACAGGTCTGTGTGCAGATCCAAGAGCTGCCGGTGTACGTGGTGAACAGGTCTGTGTGCAGATCCAAGAGCTGCCGGTGTACGTGGTGAACAGGTCTGTGTGCAGATCCAAGAGCTGCCGGTGTACGTGGTGAGCAGGTCTGTGTGCAGATCCAAGAGCTGCCAGCCAGATGACGGGCCTTCAGAAACACATTTTCAAATAAATGAGACTGTTCTCAATGTGATCTCAGCCTCTCTCAGATATTCAGGAAGGATCTCTCCGCTCAAGTCTTCAGGTAAACATTGTCTGACGGCACCCTCGGCATTGTCAGGGATACATATAAAATGTATTAAGTCCTTGGGTATTCCTTACAAGTCTTCTTCCTTATAAAAGTTGAGCAATAAAAATTGAGGCCGTAAGAATGCTCTGTGTGGTTTGAGTGGCTAATCTGCATTCTGTCAGAGACATGTAATCGCATTACTCAGTGCGGTGTCCAGCCACACAGACTCCTTCCAGCAGCTCTTTTCAGCCCTTTGGAATCCCTGTTGCACAGACTCATTACAGCACTTTGTGCTTTTACTGTAGAATCCATGCTGCACAGACTCATTACAGCACTTTGTGCTTTTACTGTAGAATCCCTGTTGCACAGAGTCATTACAGCACTTTAAGCTTTTACTGTAGAATCCCTGTTGCACAGACTCATTACAGCACTTTGTGCTTTTACTGTAGAATCACTGTTGCACAGACTCATTACAGCACTTTAAGCTTTTACTGTAGAATCCCTGCTGCACAGACTCATTACAGCACTTTGTGCTTTTACTGTAGAATCCCTGTTGCACAGACTCATTACAGCACTTTGTGCTTTTACTGTAGAATCACTGTTGCACAGACTCATTACAGCACTTTGTGCTTTTACTGTAGAATCCCTGTTGCACAGACTCATTACAGCATCTTGTACTTTTACTGTAGAATCCCTGCTGCACAGAGTCATTACAGCATCTTGTACTTTTACTGTAGAATCCCTGCTGCACAGACTCATTACAGCATCTTGTACTTTTACTGTAGAATCCCTGCTGCACAGACTCATTACAGCATCTTGTACTTTTACTGTAGAATCCCCCCTGCACAGACTCATTACAGCATCTTGTACTTT
Organism: Conger conger; assembly: GCF_963514075.1. Lineage (NCBI taxonomy): Eukaryota > Metazoa > Chordata > Actinopteri > Anguilliformes > Congridae > Conger > Conger conger. Next base: position 1,058,654 of record NC_083776.1, read on the forward strand.
TACTGTAGAATCCCCCCTGCACAGACTCATTATACAGGGTTCCCACTCCATCCTGGAAAACACCTGGAAAAATTTGAAAATTGACAAAATGTCCTGGAAATATTTGTGAGGTCCAGGAAAATTGTAGGCTGGGCTAAGCAGTTTATTAAACAGTATTTTTAGAGCTGAGATTGCATATTTCCATCCCCCCCGGTGGACCATTACCAGCTTTGGGCTAGTTTTGTCAGTGTTTCATGTTTTCGAGTCATGGAAAATGTCGTTGAGTAGTCCTGGAAATGTATTTTGTAAAAAGAGTGGGAACCCTGTTTTTGCAGTTTGCGCTTTGTGCGGCAGCGGTTCTACAGTAAGTCTCATTGCTTTTGCACAGTTTGCGCTTTTACTGTTATGGTTATGATTGACGGCCACTGACTGAGACTGCTGCACTGATGGTGTTTTACTGATCGTGAAAGCTGTGGGATATGCTCCGAGTGAAGAACGTTCATCCTCGAATAACAGTGTGTGTGTGTGAGTGTTTCTGTGTGTGAGTGAGAGTGTGTGTGTGTGTGTGTGTGTGTGTGTGTGGTCGAGTCTCTTGTTTCGAGCCATTGCTGGGGAAATTCCTGTTGTTCACAGTTTGGGTTTCAGTTCTTGTTTTGGTTTTTTTTGACGGAGGTGTGGATAAATTCCCCCGGTCACAGCAACAGTCAAACATAGGAACAGCTGACGTAGCTTACACTTGAGTAATTTCACATGCTTACGGTTTGGGGGGTTGGGGGGGGGGGTTGTTGTCTGTCAAATCCAGAAATTCTCAGTCGAGTTCTGCCCGCAAACAGTATAGATGGTATAAGACGGTATGGATGGTTAAGGACGAAAGAATGTCTTGACGCCATTAAACGTGTGCGAGGTTTGTTTTGGGGAGGCGGAGTGATGAGCGGTCTGTGCTGTCCGCGTATTTAGACTGAGCCGCTGAATTTATCACATTCCTGTGATTGGTGACCTCAGCAGCAGGGATGCCTCGCTGCCCCTACAGAACAAGCAGTGCCTTTCAAACATAAAACTCCCGTCCGCTCCGTGGAGAGTGTTCCCGGCGGGGCTGTTTTTCTTCTAACGGTTTGTCTCTGTTTGCTTCATTTCCGGTTGCCATTTATTATGTCAGTGGGGGCACTTCCTTGTGTGATGTGAGTGTTTGCGCACTCTTCTGCTTGTAACGTGGATGAGAGTCGTACTGTGGTATGGAGGAGACGGGTGGGGGTTACCGGAATGGAGATGAAGAGCAATACAGCTGGAACAGGCCTGTTTAGGAAAGGCCTGCTGCCCTGTTCACCAGGGTGCGCCAGCCGCAGAGCTAGCTAGTGCTCCAGTCACAATGGGAATGACAGTTACAATTTTGTATTCCAAACTATGAAATAATGGAGAAAGAAAGTAAGTTTATAAAAATATCTATAACTGCAAGGCAGTTGCGTGGGTGCCATCACTGGACCTGTAATGTTAGAGGTATGGCCTGTTCCTATGTATACCTTACTAGCGTATGGGACTAGTACCAGCCATGCGAAAAAGGCCACCTGGCCCTAAAGCAAGTTGTGCGTTGCAGTTGAACTACAGGCCCACAGTGTGGCATTCACCGCTGTCATGAACAGACGGTCACTGGTGCAGACGAAGTGCTAGCCTGCACGTATCTCTGACATCACGCGTCCAGCCCTTCACAGGACACAGGTGTGATTTTTGCTCTATCGGTGTGGCCTTTTCACAGAGGTCAGAGGTCAGGGAGCTGCACAAGAGAATTTGTTGGCTGGGGTGTCAGAAGAGGCTTCCTTTCCCGAATAATAGTCAGGATTCCCGGCGACGGGGGGGGGGGGGGGGGGGGGGGGGGTGTGGGGGGGGTGGTGACCCTGTCATGCCTCGCTCCCGTCTCTGAGAAACGGCAGAGCGTTTCCTCACAGCCTGACGTTAGTATTGATGTGTAGCCTCGCCGAGTGTGTGTTAGATCCCCAGGCCAGCCACGAGGGGATCTGTGCAGATTAGTGCTCTCTACGCTTATCTGAGGAGGAGGGAGTTCTCGGTAATTAGCGTGTCAGCAGTGATGTCCTCACTCTGGAATCCTCCCAGTCCTCACACACACACAGACACACGCACACAGACACACACAGACACACGCACACACACACGCACACAGACACACACAGACACACGCACACAGACATGCACACAGACACACGCACACACACACACACTCACACACACACACAGACACACGCACACACACAGACACACACAGACACACACACAGACACACACACACACACACACACACACACACACACACTCTTGTCACGCTAACTCACACACACTCACACACATAGTCACAGCCACACACACACACACACACACACACACAGTTTGAGCGGCTTTTCTGGGGAGAGCTCTCTCAGAGTGGGGGTACAGACCCCGGCGGTATGGGGCGCAGCTGAGCGTGGAGAGGAAGTGATCACATCCTTCTGTAACGTGACATGCAACGATGGACGGGTGAGCTGGGAATGAAAAGCTGGCGTTCGTGAGTTTCTCATGTTTCTCAGAGGGCCGCTTCTCCCGCCGCGATGACTGAGGTCGTCATCGTCTGTCAGGCAGCCGGCGACCGTCCGCTCCGTCTGCCCCGGAGTGCAGGGGAGCTGCCACACATAAACCAGTCTGACAGCATTAACAGATAAACGGCCTCCTTGTTGCTCTTTCAGATATGATAAGAAACAGCTGTGGCCAGAACGGGACCGTTTTCCGCAGCGTTTAAAAAGCCAGCCGAGTTTTCTCCTCCGAGAGGGTCGGCGGTTTATCTCTCGGCTAACATTTCCGATTTATATCCGACGCGAAGCTGAGGTCGCTTCCCGCGAAGGGAGAGTCTTGGGAACGTGAGCGAGATGTAGGTGTTTATGCACCTTTACATACCATTGTGCTGGGCTAATGTTTGGATCTGTGCGAAACCAGACCCGTTTTCATAACCCTTTAATGTGGCGACGGTTCAGAAAAGATTTATGTGTTCTGTAACTACTTATACTTAGAGGTTTGGGGTTCTTGCGTGGGTAACGAGGAATTCTGCCCACACTTGTCTGCCAAGAGTGCTGTTTTTTTCCATGATTAAAAGGGAGTCTCTCTCTCTCTTCTCCATTTTTCTCTTTCTATCTTGCTCTCAGCGACAAAATAACTTGTGTTAGTAACTCGGTAGCTTTGACATGGATGGCTTTTTCAAGCATAAAAAAACTGAAAAAATGTTTAATATTCTGGCAAATTTCAAATGGAAATACTGGCTGTTGACCAGCTAATAAACTTGTTGAATTTCCTATAAAATGATAATGATACAATTTTGCATCGTGAAAACCTTTTCTTAAAATAATTGAGGCATTTTACCCCACAAGCGATCCAAAAAACACCAAAAACGCCACAGAAATTCTCAATATAACAGCGTGCCTGCCGATAGTCAATATACTGATGTTTTATGACATCCCTTTGAAGCAGTAAATAAGTATGTAATGACCTTAATGAAAACAAAAGAAAGTTTAACCACATTTCCCAAATGAAAGATGGAATAAGATGTGGCGGTTTTCTGTTCCGCTGGGCTGATGAGAGAGGAAGAAGACGAGTATGTCCTCCTCAGTCCTCCTCAGTCCTCCTCCGTCCTCCTCAGTCCTCCTCAGTCCTCCTCAGTCCTCCAGGGTATGCGAGGTGACGGCGGGGTGATGACATCACCCCTGCACTCTGGGGTGGGCAGTGCCGTCCACGTCATGCGTTTGGAGAGAGCGAGTTCCCGCTCGCAGAAGTGCATTCTGGGATGTCTGTCCCAGCGTTGAGGTGTTGGCCGTAGCCCAATGAGTAGGTATTGCCTGACGCCCTGGTGGTGTGTGAACACAGCCGGTCAGCGACGTACACACGGCACTGAAGTGATGCCATGCAACAATAGCCTGCAGACATCGCATTTCTCGAGGTCATACGTGAGTTTGAGGCAGAGAAGCACCAATTACGAGGAGGAAAAAGAGGCCCTTGGGGGGCAGCCATGTTGTCCATGCTGCTCCGTAGCGGAGGAAGGGTTGTGGGTTTCCCGTGTTTGTCTGAGGCCGACGCGCCTCTGTGCGGAGCCCGCGGTGAGATTTACGGCGGTTTGGGGCCCCCCCGCGTCCCCCCCCGATCTCACGCTGTAATTAGCGCAGCCTCGGAGCCGGCCCTGTTCTCCGCAGCGCCGCCCCCTTCCTGACGGAGCGCCGGCCTCTCCTCCCTCGCCAAGTCAAACACTCCACCAGTGGCGCCCTTCCTGCGGGCCTTCCTGCTGTGACTCTCCACCGGGGGGCGCCCTTCCTGCTGTGACACTCCACCGGGGGGCGCCCTTCCTGCGGCGTTCGCTCTGTGCGGTGCAGGGAACACACAGGGTCCTCATGCCCTGGAGGCAGGCGCCTGAGAGACCGCTAGCGTAGCGTGGTGTAGAATCTCACGCTAAAGGTCTGGTCCCGTTTGAAGCGATAGATGGATATATGATGGATAGATGATGATAGAGTTGGACAGACAGACTGATGGATAGATGATGATAGAGTTGGACAGACAGACTGATGGATAGATGATGATAGAGTTGGACAGACAGACTGATGGATAGATGATGATAGAGTTGGACAGACAGACTGATGATGATGATGATGATGGTGGATAAACGATAGATAGATGATGATGATAGAGTTGGACAGACAGACTGATGATGATGATGATGATGATAGATGGATAAATGATAGATAAATGATGACGAAAGAGTTGGATAGACAGGCCAAGGTGATGGATAGATGGAGATGGCGTATGGATGCAGAAGCTAGCGGCCGGTTCTGCTGCCTTCTTCCCCGTCCAGTACTCTCCCGCCTGAGCCTGTGGGTCTGTACACACATTACTCCAACCGGACCAGCCTGCCAGAGCGTCCCTGCTGGGGTGAGCAGCCTCACGGAGGAAGGAAAGGAGTGATGACTCTGAACAGAGAGAGCCGGGTTTGGGCCAAGGTGTTGAGTAGCGCTCAAGTTTCCACATCAGGTGTCAAACTTACTCGCTTGCCCTCTCTGTCTACTTCCCCTCCGCAAATGGCAGCCATGTTTGAGTTATCCCAGTGTGTGTGTGTGTGTGTGTGTGTCTATGGTGTGTTTGTGTGCATTTGTGTGTGGTTCTGTTAGTTTTGGAGAGTCCGCTTGGCTTGGTGAGCTGTTTGTGAGGTGGTTAATAGCCTGTTGCTGGCATGGCGTGGGAAGCGTTTAATGTTTTTTTAAAGCAGTTAAAGCTCCTCGTTAGTGGAGTTCAGGGTCAGGTGAGGATAGGATGCCGCTTTGAACCAACTTCCACGGTCTTACTGCCAAGGTTAGTGGCCCGTTTGGGGTTTCAGTCTATCATCCGCCAAATTTCCATGCTCTGACCACTACACCACCCGATTGCCTTCCTGCTAAATCACGTTAACGACCTCTACTCAGAAGTGCACTTTCTCATGGTAAACATCTATACGGGAAAACAATATAACCAGAGACCTTAACCTCCTCCTGGATTCGATCAAACCACCAAGTCATCTTCAAGAAACATGATGTTCAATCAAATGAATTTCCAGAATGAAAAAAATTGCTTCAAGTCAAAAGTCTCTTTTGGGGGGAGGAGTGATTTTATTTGAAAATGGTGCCAGATCTGTGTGGGACATTTCTCCCCCTGGGTGAACAGCCTGTGCGATGTCTGGGGGCTTCATTATTGAATCCAGGGGTTAGTCCTGGCAGCAGGAGTTGGCATGGCAACCGAGAGATATCACGCTGTTCAAACCAGACCTGTAGTGATGGTGTGGTCATGTACGGGGGGTGGGGGGGTGGGGGTGCATATTCTATGGGGAGGGGAGGGGGTTACTCCTGAGGATGGGGCATCATTACACCTGGTAGGATGCAGATATCACACCTGTTCCAAAACTGAGATCACTCCTGTTTTTTTTGGGGGGGGGGGGTTTTTAAGCATGGCTTGGGCATGCACCTTTCCTTAACCCCTGTTCTGAGTGCCAGCCCCACAAAGGTGTCCCTGTTATGATGTGCGCGGTGCGGGCCACGCCTGCATCTTTAAAGCGTGTTTCTGTGGGACCGCTTCCAGGGAGCACTCGCACCAGACCGGTCTTGTTGCTCCGAGCGAACGCATACCTCAGCGCACGAGTAATCCTCATCCCGAAGAGCCAGGCATCTACACAAGTCATCCTCATCCCGAAGAGCCAGGCATCTACACAAGTCATCCTCATCCCGAAGAGCCAGGCATCTACACAAGTCATCCTCATCCCGAAGAGCCAGGCATCTACGGCCAGTTAACATTCCACCGGTAATAAATCCGCCTTTTATTAAAGTCGGAGTGCGTTGGGCGCGAGGCGCCCGTTTGGAGGTGGGGAGAGCGATGCCCCCCCCCGTCACCCTGCAGCTGGAAGTTGGTGCGCACTCCGAGACGTGCGAGGTGAGCTATATTCAGCGCGGCCGGCCCTATGAAAAAGTAATAAGCTCCTTAAAATAGGGTAGAGAGTGATTCAAACTGCCGGAATGTTCAGCACGTCCGTTGTTTTGTTTTTGGGGAATGTAACTGCCGAAACATGGCAGGGGCACCGGAGGGTTGTGGGAAGAGCCACGGCCATGACACGCACCAAGGCCAGACCCGCAAAATCACTTCAGCTTTGGCAGCTGTCCCCGGGGAGAGAGGGAGAGGGAGAGGGAGAGGGAAGTGTTTAAGTGCCTGGAGAAACATAAGGAGGGTAGCGGTCTCTGGAGCGCCCTGCTGCAGAGCCCCCCAACCTCCCCCCAGACTCACAGACACACAGACTCACAGACGCACAGACACACAGACTCACAGACTCACAGACACACAGACTCACAGACTCACAGACGCACAGATGCACAGACGCACAGACTCACAGACTCACACAGACTCACTCCGCCTCTGTGACACTGCGAGAGGTTTTCCTCTCAAGAACCTCAGCTTGGCCTCATTTTCATTTCAGGAAAATACACACACGCACACACACACCAATGACGATAGGCTGTCATGCTCATCGGGTGCAATTGGGGGTTAGGTGTCTTGCACTTCAACACACCCGGGGCGGGGATCGAACCGGCAACCCCCCAGCTGCCAGACAACCACTCTTATCCCCCTGAAATATCATGGTATTATCAGGAGGCTGGATGAACTGATGAGGGAGAATAGATGAGAGTCCAGTAGATTCAGAGCCGTTGACCTGGCTGGAAAAAGCTAATCATGACCCCGCTGAGGACCTTCTACACCTGGCTGGAGAATCCAGTGAAATGAACACGGTTGAGTGAGCGGAGGTCTGGGCCAAGGGTCTGACCACATGGCCTGCTTATTGCAGAGGGATTTTCACTGATCCAGAACCTGTGGGTCCCTGATCCAGAACCTGCAGACCCCTGATCCAGAACCTGCAGACCCCTGATCCAGAACCTTTGGACCACTGATGATGCGAAAGGCCCTGTGGGAATTGCACGGTGCCAGACCAACCAATCACATCTGGGCCCGCAGCCTGACCCAATGAGGACTGAGTCTGGCCCAGACCAGGCCCTGATCCATTATCTAGTCCCAGGAGAAGGCCCTTCTCCCGCCCCGGTCCATTCGGCAGGGCACGTCTCGTGGCCCTGTGGCGGGCCAGAAGGGAGGGGGATACGACTCGGAGAGAGAGACCGGAGGGTTCACAGGGAAGTGCTGAAGTTCAGGCATACCTCTGTTTTCTGTATAAACAGCGAAACGTTGAGGAGAATATTACCGAAGACATGCAAGAAAATGCACAGGATCCTTCAGATCGAATGCCACTCGAGAGTCGAGAGGCTGGTCTGAACTTCTCAATGGAAAATAACTGCAAAAACATTATGCGTTGCTTTCTGGCCTGTAGGAATGATGATTGTTTTTCTTCTGTTTTATGACTGTTTGTTTTCCTTAAAGAGTGCTGTGGTCACCATGGTTACTGCACGTGCTGTATACTTATGTATGACTCAACCAGTGTTGACTTCAAGGGTGAAAAATTAATTCACTGCCAATCAAAGTGGTGGAATTAGATAACAGCAGTGTCACCTGAAAGGGTTCTTTAAGCAGCTGTGTGTGTGTGTGTGTGTGTGTGTGCGTGTGCGTAAGAGAGTGTGTGTGTGTGTGTGTGTGCGCGTGTGTTGTGCGTGTGCGTGTGTTGTGAGTGTGTGTGTGAGGGTGTGCACGTGTGTGTGTGCGTGTGTGTGTGCGTGCGTGCGTGCGTGCGTGTGTGTGTGCGTGCGCGTGTGTGTATGTAAGAGTGTGTGTGTCTGAGTGCGTGTGCGTGCGCGTGTGCGTGTGTGAGAGGCTAAGCTGGGTCGGACCTTTCAGCAACACAGCATTGGCTGCTTTTCACACCCAGCCATTGCGCACAGGGGTATGTGTTTGTGTTTGTAGTATTATTTCATTTGCTTGGAACACAGTCTTGCCCGAAACACACCCTGGACATTTTTTACATACGGCCATTTTCATACAACCAGATATTTACCAGAGGAAGTAAGAGGTACTGAAGGATTCAGCAGCCATGCCCCCAACTTAAGAGTCAAACCCGAGACCTGTGGGACCCACCTCTCCCAGTCCTGCCCCCCTGTGGGACCCACCTCTCCCAGTCCTGCCCCCCTGCGGGACCCACCTCTCCCGGTCCTGCCCCCCTGTGGGACCCACCTCTCCCCGTCCTGCTCCCCTGTGGGCCCCACCTCTCCCCGTCCTGCCCCCCTGTGGGACCCACCTCTCGCGGTCCCCTGCCCCCCTGTGGGACCCACCTCTCGCGGTCCTGCCCCCCTGTGGGACCCACCTCTCCCAGTCCTGCCCCCCTCTGGGCCCCACCTCTCCTGGTCCCCTGCCCCCCTGTGGGACCCACCTCTCGCGGTCCCCTGCCCCCCTGTGGGACCCTCCTCTCCCGGTCCCCTGCCCCCCTGTGGGACCCACCTCTCGCGGTCCTGCTCCAGCAGGCAGCTGAAGGTGTCGCTCTTGCGGACGAACTGGCGGTGGCTGCGCTGCTCCTCCTCCAGGGTGCGCAGGGCCTGCTTGTGCGCCTGCTCCACCTGCAGCAGCTGGTCCAGCATCCGCCTGTGAGTCTCCCTCTGCTTCTGCACCAGCCTGTCCAGCTGAGGGGACACGGCCTGTCACTCACACTCTTACTCACACACACACACACTCACACACACTCAGATATATACACACACACACACACTCACACACACACTCTTACACACACACACACACACTCTGACACACACACACACACACACACACTCAGATATATACACACACACACACACACACACACACTCAGATATACACACACACACACACACACTCACACACACACACAGACACACACACACACACTCTCTTACACACACACACACACACACACACATGCGTACACACAGCAGACTTTCCACAGCCACTTATACCCTTTAAGATGCCAGTGAATACCAATTCCGAATTCCATTCCCAAAAACTTTCAAAACGAAATGATTTGTTCAAATGTTTGAAAACACATGAGTGCATTTCACTGGAATGGGTGAGTTTGGGGGAGAGTGCGGGCACGGAGAGAGGCAGGGGCTCTTGGAGGTGTTTTTTTTGGGAGGTATGTTGCTGTACCTCGGCCACGGGCTTCTCGTAGATGTCCTCCCAGCCCTGATTGGGCCTGGCCTGGAGCGTGTCGCTCCAGAGGGTCTGCAGCACCTTGTAGGGCTTCACCGACCCGTACTGGGCCTCCAGCAGAGCTGGGTCCACCTGCTCTGCCTTCAGAACGCGGATCACCTCCTCTCTCGCCTGTGGGGCAGGGGGGCGGAGTGATGCTCAGGGCTGACCCTTCATCTCTCACCAGTATTCATCACAGAATGTGTTCTTTAATATTTATTTATGTATTTGTTAATCGTCACTCATGCAGGGTAGGTTGACTGAGCTTGCATGCTCTTTTGTGGTAACGTGTTTCCTGGGAAACTCTCGGAGATCTGCAGAGTATTGTAATCCTACACGCTACCAAAGGGTTAAGTTAGGGCTCCCTGACCCTTGTCTTGAAGAGCCAGGGAGTCTGCTGTTTTTGGTTTTAACGTTAAAATCAGCGACATATTTCGACCCAAGAAACCTGGCAAGGTGATGTCTGTGTACACAGCTGGTTTAATGCTTTAAATCAGTGCTATCGCGGTATATCGACTGTTTTATTTAGCGCAGTAAGAACTGGAAGGCGGTGGTAGGTTTTGTTCCTTCTTTTCGTCTTTAATCCTTCATCCTCGATACGGTAACACTTCTCCAAACTTCAGTGACATGCTTCCGGGGGAGAAAAAACATCACTTGTATCTATTGTATGCTGGTTAAAACACATTGCCTACCTTTTTCGGTCTTTATCCTTGTAGTCATGTTTTTATCTCCCACATGGAAAAAGCATGGCCCTGTTGCTGTTATATCTTCCCCCGGAAGCATTTCACTTTGGCTCAGAAAATTACTATCGCAAACAGATATGATCAAATACAAAAAGACTGAAAGATACCTAACCCGGGGCTAATTCCCCACCTGGAGCGTTCACCGTGGAGTAAGGGACAGAATTCCCAGGGACCTCGGAGTGGCTGTCTCTCGGGTCGGGCCCTATCCCCCAGTCCCCCGCTAGATTAGTTTTTACTGCGCTTACAAAAAACAGTCGCTACACGGCTCTGTGGGGCTGGCCCTCTGCGTGTGTGCCCCGTGCCGGGTGCCGGGTGCTGGGTGCTGGGGTGCCCCGTGCCGGGTGCTGGGTGCCGGGGTGCCCCCGCTCACCTGCAGCTCCCCCTCCAGCATGCTGAGGAGGAACAGGAGGTCGTCCCGGGACAGGTCCCTGCCCTTGCGCCGCTCCCCGCGGCTCCTCCGCACGGTGCCGCTGGCCCCGGGGCCCTCCTTGCTGCGCCCCGGCCGCTCTGCGCTGGGGGGCTGGGACCGGCCCCTGCGCCGGCTCGCCCTCCCGGGCCCCGGCCCGCCCTCCGCGCTGTTGCTACGGGAACGCATGCCGCCTCACCTGCGGGAGGAGCACAAGGCAGCCATCTTGTGTTTTCCACTCTTTTAGATTTAGCACCTCGAGCCGCGGTCTCGGGGGACAGCGCCTTCTCATTCCACTGCGATCGTTCAGCAGCCGAATACAGCCGCAGACGCTAAGAGTAATTAATTAAGACTTAATTTAAGAGGCTGAGGTGCAAAGACACCCCAAAAACCAGTTTCAGTATCGCCGCGTTGCCGGTTCACCCCCCAGAGAGGAGACAGGGAGAGGAGCACGGCGGCTCGGAGAAGAACCTGCTGTTTCTGGGCCAGTCGGCCATTTTGACTCGTGAGCGCCTTACAGACGCGCACAGTGAACAATGGCGGAGGATTCCTGTGGACGAGCCCAGCAGCTGCTCAGACGCTTCAGACGTGTTGGCTGTGTTCACTCTGATTGGTGCGCCCTGCGACATTTGATTTAGTCTCTTATAAACGGGTTTTACTGTGGAGGCTGCGTGTCTTGATCTCCAGAAAGCGTTTCACCCCGGTGAAAGAGCGGGACCAACCCCAAATCCCCCCCCAGGCCCGTCAGCGGGCCCCCCAGCCCTGAGCCCCCCAGCCCTGAGCCCCCCAGCCCTGAGCCCCCCAGCCCTGAGCCCCCCAGGCTGTTAAACCAGCGCTGGCGTGATGGCGTCTGGGCCGGCTGGCGGTGAGTAAGCGCAGCTCAGGGTGACTGTACGCGTACAGACGAGTCGCCGCGCCGTTCGGGCATGATGTCATTTTCACAGCCTTCCTGCCGGTCCTCCGCTCGCCCCTGGCGTTCCGAGACCCGGAGCGTTTACCCTGGAGTAAGGGGCAGAATTCCCTGAGACCGCTGAGCGGCCCCGGGCTGAGGGTAGAGCCCTCCAGTCCTGGTCCAACTGGAGCAACTGGGCCTGTCCGCCGTCTTTCCCAATTAGATCATTTAAAGCAGCTGATTACACAGCTATCAGCTCACAGCTGAGCGCACGCTTCACCTGGTTTCTTTGGTCAGATTTTTTAAGTGAAAACCGGATTCCAGCAGGCCTTGTGGATACCCCGGGACCAGGGATGAGGATTCCTGGTCTACGGATCGGATTCACACGTGTGAGAGGTCTCGAGTTAAAATCCCGGGTTACCTCCCTGCATGTGGAACGATAGCAATCATCGTAATGGTCCTGTCGTCAGCTGCTTCTGTTCCATTCGTCATGGTAACGCTGATGTGATGGGGGCAGCCTGTAGCGTAACGGTTAAGGCACGTGACTGGGACCCGCAAGGTTGGTGGCTCAACCGCCAATGTAGCCACGATGTAGCTGCACAGCTTAACCCCACAGTGCTCCAGGGGGGATTGTCCCCTGCTTAGGCTAATCAACTGTAAGTCGCTTTGGATAAAAGCGTCAGCTAAGTAACATGTAATGTAATGATGTCCTCCGCCTAGCGAGTCACCTCGGATAAGAACGTCTGCCAGGTGACTGTAACGCGGAGTTTCACCCGAATGCAAGTCCGCAAGTCTGAGGCAGCCATCCGTGGGTCTGCTGACCCCTCCAGACAAGAGACAGTAGCAGTTTCTCACCCGACCATGTTTACATTACCACTTAACAGACACAACAACAACCTGCGGTACATTTACAAAGCTGAACGTTTACTCAACAATTCACCCTAAGATACCACAACGGTGCCTGACCTGGGAATTGAACCTTTAACCTTTGTATCTGGGATGCAAGTTCCATGAAAAAAACATAATCCTACATTGCCGAGCAACTGCGTCATTTGGAACGAAGGAGTTGTGGCAGCATAAACAATGCGGAAACTTTAGCTTTGTGCCTGAGTTTAATGTGGGTTGCTGGGCCAGATTCAGAGTGGTTGTGGAAGGCAGTAATGCTTGTCTGTTGAACATCGTGTTCTTTCATAGTTGTGCTGTTAGCGTATTTTCATCTGAAAATGTTGTCAGCTTGGCAAGTCAATGAAGGGGCCTTAATTAATGACCGTGTGAGGCAAAAGCAATCCTCCTCCCTGATAGTAATATTGTTTATGGTGCTACTTGTGTCTGCCTCTGCCCCGAAACCGAAAAACAACAGCCATCAGCAGCATGTGTAACGTCAGAAACCTTGATTACCGAGAAAAGAAAACAAAAAAAAAACATTTTAGCCTTTGTGTTCCTTCCAGGGAAGACTAAATTTAGAATAAATGCTCAATTCTTTCATCCTTTTTTCTCAGGAAAAAAAAAAACCTAAGTAGACCCAGATGAAAAGCCAGTGACATAATCCATTAATGGCATGAGTTAAACTCCCTTTAAATAGTCAACTATTTTGTTTTTCTATCCTTGGTATGAAAGTGTAATTCTGTGTGAAATAAAGTGAGAAATGAAGTGCTTGGAGTAATACCAGTCAGGGCCATTGAGTGTGACCTGATGGTAAATAATAGTTCTGTTTGTTGTTTGAGATTTTAATGCTGTTGATGTTTGCCTTCTGAATGCAGTGGTGTTGCAAAAAAGTGTCCCACAAGCATACACATACGCACACACACATGTACCCACACGCATACACACACACATACATACACTCACGCGCATACACACACACGCATCCACACACACATACACACACACACACACATACATATGCTCACGCGCATACACACACACACACGCATCCACACACACATACACACACACACACACACATACACACACATACACAGCCATTGGGCCCTTGAGCAAGACCCTGAACCCTGCATTGGAGGGTTGTATCCTGCTTCGTCTAATGAACTGTACGTCACTCTGGATAAGAGCGTCTGCCAAATGCCAATAATGTAATGTATTTAATGGCATCCTGAAGCAGTATTGAAATTTAATTATTTGCAATGATGGACATTTTCTTGGTGTGGTACAGCGTATTTGTCATTAAGATGTTTCGCTAAAAAAGTCGTTCTCCTTTTAAACTAATTTGTTGTCTCAGAAAATCAAAACAAAACTAAACAAAACTTTTTGCAGCTAAGTAGCCTAATATTTTTAGAGGCGGTTCAATGTCTGTTTTTAATAACCGTCTGTTCATTTGCAGCGAAAGCCTTGCTCTTCCCTGAACCTCGTCATCTTTTTGTCCTCCGAGCTGCAGCTCCACTTAGCGAATAAGCCTTTTATGTGTCCAGGCTGGATAATGTATTGTACCTGCATTGCTACAAATTATAATAATACTGTTTTAAGTTGACAGGCCCACCTGCTTTCCCAGTTTGCGCACAGACAGCAGTGATTTGTGCTGCATCAGTGTCAGGGTAATATGTTGGACCCAGCTCTTCCTTTGCATAGATGATGAATGTGCTTGATTTAATGGAGATAGCATCATAAAGTCGTTTCAAATGCAAATAGGTTTTTTTTTGCTCGGCCTAGAATTTCAGAACGTGGATTCGTTTTATGTTTTCATGTTTTTATCATCGAGATGAGACAAATTGGGGTTCAGAAACTTGGAACGCTCAACCTGTTCCGCAAATTAGCTTTTCAAGTGAGGAAAGGATTATAATTAAGACTTTTAAGCACGCTGTAAAAATGATGTTTTCAGGGAAAGGAATCGTGCAACCATTCCGGGATGAAAGCCCACTGGTTTCTAAAATAAAGAGACGCGACGAGTCGACCGTCACCCAGTGAGGGAGGGCTTCGGTCCACACCGCTGACTGCACCAGTGCCCCCCACTGCAAGGTGAAGGGTCAGCAAGGCTGCCTGTTAGACCGGACAGGAAGCGTCCCCTGTGACTCATGTCTGTGCGAGCCTGCACTGGGAGATGAATACGAGTGCTTACCCATGCATGCTTCTGTGGAGAGCACGTGCTTGTCTGTGATTGGTTGTGGTGATGCGTGATGTTTGTGTATGGGCATTCCAAATTAGCGCAAAAGAACCGGAAGAAGCTTTAAAATCCGATCTTAAATTTTACACTTTAACCCATTATGGACTAAGGCACCCTATATAAAAACTATAGAAAGGCCTAGGAATCACGATGCGTTTCAACGGTCATGTGTCACATGATCAAATACAACGCTGGCGTCACATCCATCTGCAAATGGAGATCTAACGTGCGGGTCACATCCATCTGTTAAGGGATGTGTTAACGTGCACATCCGCCCATAAGGGGTAGAAATCTTCACTTTTACACTTGAGTTGGTGTGTAGCAAAGCACTTTTCAGGTCTCCTTTAAAATCGTGCAAACTGGAGAATAGGGCTGAGTGTGTGTTTGTACATTTTCATTTTATTTGAGTTTTTAAAAATCCTTTTCTAAACCCCCCTGATCCCCCTCGGCCTGTGGGCCTTGGTGGGGTTTGTTTTAGTACCCGCTGGCCAGAGCCTAAATATTTGGGCTGGTGCTGTCATGGCTCCTGGCCTCGGATGCTCCGCCCGTCCGTTCGTCCGTCGCTGAATCAGAAGACGGACGCCGCGCGGTCGAAACGCCGACACGTTAACCGCAGGCTCGGTGTCTGGCATCGCTTCCAGCCCTGCCTTTGGACGTTCCTTCTGGAATATTCTGCTACATTAACCCTCCTTCCTCCTCTGCAGGAGAAAGCCTGATGGCGTATTGGGAGCTGCCGGGACTTCACCCTTTGCAGTGAAAGTCTTGAAATGGCAGACGGCCCCCCCCGCCCCCCTCCCCGGCCGGCGATAAATCAATCGATCGGTCGGTCTCTGCGTTTGTGCGTGGCCTTTCTCGAATGCGACGCAGTCTCGTGATTTCACCTCGCTCCGTTTGTAAGTGACCGTTCTGGCTCAGGCACGGACAGTGTTTGCGTTCAGAGATGTGTTGGAGATTTAAGATGTAATGTAAGATCTAATGTAACCTCATCCCCCGCCAGTGTTTTACACCCACGGTAGAGAAGCCATTTCCCTCCTGAATACAGCCCAAAAATATTTTTCATTGGAGATGGATGTTGCCATTTAATTGGCCGGTTAGACTTCTGGAGGCGGATCCAGTGGAAACGAGACTCAGATGAATACTTTGGCCAGAACTTTGGCCAGAACTTCTGCTCTGCGGCAGGAGAGCAGTCGGATCCGAACAGACTCCGGGGGCCATCTGGTTGTTGCTTTTTAATGTGCTCTTTATATTAGTATTATTTCAATGAAAACGGCGCACTATATTTTTTATGATTGACTGTGATTTTCTGTTATTTCTCTGGCCGAGCTTCTGACTCTTTATTCCCCGAACACTGGCCGTGCATGGGGGCAGGGCGTGCAGGCGGGGGAACTCAGACCAAACGCTCGGAGAACCAGGATCAAGTTCCCTCAGAAAGCTGCGCTCGTGCACGGAGCAGCGATACGAGACCTCTCTCTGGCCGAATTTATCGCCCACAGTTGTATTTACTCATCCCGCATTGAAAATAATCTGCATGTTGGGACCTTAAGTTCCGTCCGAAGCTAGGGCCACCTTCAAAGAAGGAGTTTCTGACGGTAACGCCATCGGTCCTGGAGTTTTAAAGCTGTGTTTGTGAAATGCAGACACAGAGCCAGCGTTTGGAACAGTGTCTGGAACCCCCCCAGGCCCACCCCCAGGCTTCGGCCTGCTACCGTGGGGAGTGCTGAGTGCACTTGTCAGCCCACTTGTCTTGGGGGGGAAGGGGGCGTAAGACATATGGGACGGCGAGGCTGAGCGGTCGGGCGCTGGTCTGGTTCTGTGTGCGCCTCACGCACACCGCGAGCGTGGGCCTGAATTCCACAGCGAGTGCCTCACCGCTGTGCGGCCCAGAACCGCGCTGGGAACGGCCCAATTAACAGGAAGCGCTGACGGGCTCCTTCCTCCCTCTCTGTGGCGTTTTCGCCCTCTGGGGAGGGGCGGGGACCGGGGCTCTGAGCGGGCGGGTTGAAAGGTGAGGGTACAGGTGTCTTCCTGACTCCAAATGGATTGGTCCACACACGCGCACACACACACTGACACACACACACACACACACACACACACGTTCCCTGCTGCAGTTAAATTCCTGATGTGATGACTGTGGTGATGATTGATGCAGATTGGACCGAGTGAACAGGAATGAGTTACCTGAGACAGATTCCGTAGATGTATTCAATTCTACACATTACGTTTTTAGCTTTGCCATCACACTAATCATGCTCATATTTCATCTTTATACAGCACATCATTGGTTTAACCGCATATTCATTTTTCTTCTCCTGGTGCAATATGGCTTTGTATGCTTTCCATAACCCAGTGAAAAATCCCTCTGTCTGAGCCAAGTTGGACCAACGCACTGATCCCAATACTGGAGACAAGCTGATTCCAGAACAGGCGACCAGCACACTAATTCTGACACACTGGCTTGTTCACTCTCCCTCCCCCTAAAGCAGAGGGTGTTGTCTCTCCCTCCCCCTAAAGCAGGGCGTGTTCACTCTCCCTCATGCCAAAGCAGGGCGTGTTCTCTCTCTCTCACCCTAAAGCAGGGCGTGTTCTCTCTCTCTCACCCTAAAGCAGGGCGTGTTTTCTCTCTCACCCTAAAGCAGGGTGTGTTCTCTCATCCTAAAGCAGGGTGTGTTCCCTCTCCCTCATCCTAAAGCAGGAGGGCGTGTTCTCTCAAGCTAAAAGCAGGGCGTGTTCTCTCATCCTAAAGCAGGGTGTGTTCTCTCATGCTAAAGCAGGGCGTGTTCTCTCTCCCTCCCCCTAAAGCAGGGGGTGTTCACTCGCCAGATTTCATCTTTGCCAAATCTTCTACCACGTGACCTCTTCATTAAGAATTTCTGTTCAAAGAAATATTTAAGCCAATTGTTTGATTATAAAATGACTGTGTACCCAGATAGGCCAACTTTAGGAATGCTTTTTTGGAACAAAAAAAAGCTCTCGTTTCCATAGCAATTACCATCTCAATATCATATAATAACTCTCTAAATGTGTGCCAGACTGTTATTCCATAAGTAAAGCTTGCGAGTTACAGCTATGCAAAGAAAAAAAAAATCCACGTGGTTCGCTTCAAGCATCTAAAAAATATTTGCCGATACATCAGCTGTCAGAAAAACACTTTAAAAGTGGTAACATGAGAGTCTCTTTTTCACCTGCTTGTGTTCTTGCCAGAAAGCAGCTTAGTGCATTCCTGGCGCAGGAGGAAATTCAGATAAGTGTGCAGGTATGCCATTCGGCTGGGTAACTCTAGAGGACTTTCCTGTGCTGATTTATGTAAGCTATCAATTATTTGTTATTAGATTTTCTCTGCAGTCCTGCCCTAATGACAGGACCAACTCTTGGCCCTGAGATATCACAAGTCTTGTCTGTCCCTTTCTCTACCTGTCTGCCTATTTGTACGTCTGTCTCTCTGTCGGTCTGTCTGACTGTAACATTACTACAATAGCAAGCCAAGCAAGACATATTCCCTTTTCTTAAAGGGGAGTGCCCTCACTGTGGCAAGATTTACATTACATATACAGTGCTCTCCATAATGTTTGGGACAGAGACCCATCATTTATTTATTTGCCTCTGTACTCCACAATTTGAGATTTGTAATTTAAAAAAAAACATTGCATGTGGTTAAAGTGCACCTTGTCGGATTTGAATAAAGGGAATTTCTATGCATTTCTGTGCATTACCTTGTAGAAATTACAGCAGTGTTTATACACAGTCCCCCGATTTCAGGACTCCATAATGTTATGTAAATGAAAGTAGTCATGTTTAGTCAAATGATCTTTGTTGCATATCCTTTGCATGCCATGACTCCCTGATGTCTGTGACCTATGAAAATCAGGAGAGTCCGGATAACTTATTTTCAGGTTGTCCTGCAAGCGATACTAAAACGCTTTGCGTTTGAATGGATTTCAGTGGGAATTGGGGTTGGGACTAGATTTTGGAGGGCACTGTACATTTCAGCCCTGGAGCAGACCCTCTTATCCAGCAAGGCACACTGCTCTTATTTGTACACACAGTCCGTTCTTACAGCAGAAGCAGTTCAGCATGAGTGTGTTGCTCATGGAAATCAGACTTGTAAGTTGAGACCCACGGAGGTTGAGATCAGCCTCCTACCTGAGTATTGGGTTGGAGTCAGATTTTGTGCTGGGTTACGTACCAACGTTTTACCCTCCAACCTTCTTAAAATCCCCAACCAGGCTGTCTTCACTGCAAAAACCAAAAAATAACACGTATTTTAGGCTTATGTTAAGACATCTCAATTTATTTAACTTTGTTTGCTAAATAAGACAAACATTATTGCCAATGCCACTTGTCACGCAAATCTCATGCCAGGACTTCCCAATGGAATAAGAAAATTTCACGTCACATATCAAGCAAATTGATTGGTTTAAAATAAGCTAATATTTTCTATTTGAGAGAAAAATGACCGGAATTTAAAAAGCTGTATGCAGAGCCGCCTACGAGCAGCCAAGACCAATACATACATTTGCTGAAATGTCTGGGTCTCTGAGTACAACATCACAAGCAGTTATTCGGCAAAGTGTAGGTGCTGGTGTTCTGAGATGGGCCGTTTCATACGATAGACATCATACTTGTGTGTAGATAGATAGATAGATAGATAGATACTTTATTCATCCCGAGGGAAATTTTAGGAGTGTGTAGCGTGTGATGGTCTGTAGAGAGGAGCTCGTAACAACAAGCTTGAACCCCTGGCTGGATCCCTGCGCTCTCTTTCAGAGGATAGACAAGCGAAGAGAAGCCTCTCGCTGCACGTGGGCGTATTTGTGACAGTGCTGCCACCTAGAGGAGGCAGAGAGGCACTGCTCGCCGGAGCCCCCACAGCAGACAGCACAGACTAGGGGGAGTGTGTATGTGATGAACACACACTGGTCACATGCATATATACACTGCACGCACACTACCTACCTACTGTATACACACCACATACACACACACAGCTACCACATACTGTGCATGTACCTACCACATGCTCACACCAAGGAGAAATCCCAATTTTCTTTTTTTTTGGGGGGGGGGGGGGGGGGGTTACAGTACTACCTAATACAACATAAGAATACTGGGGGAGCATTTGATGTTTTCCTAAGGTTGGGGGGAGCATTTCCCCCCCTGCTCT
Source organism: Conger conger (assembly GCF_963514075.1). Lineage (NCBI taxonomy): Eukaryota > Metazoa > Chordata > Actinopteri > Anguilliformes > Congridae > Conger > Conger conger. The sequence goes on from NC_083776.1 coordinate 1,078,649, forward strand.
CCCTGGATCTACATCCATGACACACACACTCACACTTCCTTCAGTAATTGATGCTAATATGAATTGAACGGCTTAATTGGATCCTAGTTTAAATGTAATTAATTTGTCTGTCATTAGCACATTGAGTGGCGGGTTTGCTGAAGGTGTGTAAAAGTCTGGCAACAGTTTGTTTGAAGCCATCGCCTAATTGCTCCACTCTTAGCTGGATTTCTCCCAGATCTGATGAGCCAAGACCTTAAGTACTCCTGGTAATTTCCACAGAATGTCTCTTCAGGCGTGAATAAGCCCGCGACAGAGCAGTGCTGACCCGAGACGAGAGAGAATTCACAGCAGAGCGGCTATCGACTCATCGCGAGGAGGGTTTATTTCCGGAGCATTCTCACTGTACCGAGAATGGCGATGAGTCGTCCTTTCGGAATAAATAGACGGGGGCGCGTGAAGCGATGAATAAGCGCAGTATCGCCGGGCGCATGCCACGGGAGGACAGGGAACACATGTCCCGGCGTCATTCCGCGTTATTCCGGACGGTGACCCCAGCATCCCCGCCAGAAAACGTTTTTTCGTTCCGTTCCGCGTCTTTGCTTAAAGCGGCAACTCGTCATCTCCAAAATCGCCGAGCGGCGTGGCAGCGCACGCGTATGGACCCACAAGTCCTTCAGACGAAGCGCGCGGGGCTGCGGCACTGCTTCACCATGCACGCACCTTTAAATTTTGTGCTTGACTGTGCCGCTGATCTAAGTCAAAGGAAACTTCCAACTATTGTTAATATCTTGTATGCAACATAGCGGAACACTATTCAATTTCACATATTTAAAATGACTCTTCCCTCTTGAGGCATGAATTAAAAGATGGCTTTTTTTAGTTCAACACTGAAAGAACTTTTCAACTTTTTTCTGTAGAAAATAAGGCGTTGCCGTGACAACTTTAGCAATGTTCAAAGTTTCAACTAAATCTGATGAAATTGCATCAAGTAAATGATGCAAATATATCCAGCAAGTTTCAAAACCATTGCTTTCTTTTTTTTGCTTCTAGAGTGTTGGTTTTTCAGATCTGAGTATAAAACTTTGCTGAAGACAGTGGCCTTCTTGTGATTTATCTTTTATGAAAAATTGATGAGAAAATATTGAACGGATATGAAACGAGAGTAATTTGAAGCAAGCTCAAACTGTTTATGCTGCTGTTCACGGCTAACAAATTATGTATGGCCTTGCCGATTCATCAGCTATATCCAGAAGTAAAGTGTTGATTCTATTTGAGATTGCATCATGTCTGAGATTACATCATGTCTGTTGGGATTGTGAAAAGCAATGTGAATGTCCATCCAAACACTTACCCTGGGTTTCTCCCTCTGCGTTATATACCTACTGCTTCAGGCTTGAGGGAGAGCCTTGGATAACATCTGTCTTTTCTGTACGCCTGTACAAACATGTCAGGCTGTTTATGGTGCCTGCGTTAACAACTGCGCAATAATTAATCATCCATTCGTAATTAACTCATGTTCATAGATGCAAAAGGAGTAAAATAGCGAGTCTTATAGGCACTAATCTGTTTACTTGTGGATTATAGTTAGATGTACATTTTATTTTGTTGATGACCTGCGTCATTGTTTTGCATTCTGTGCTTATATCAACAGTAGCTACAGCCCTGTATCATTGCTTAAAGGTACAATGGGTAAAACATTGTTAAAACATTGTTACAAGACCGTTGTAAATCCCTTCCTATCATTGAAAAAGGCTCACTGACATGTTAGATAGATAGATAGATAGATAGATAGATAGATAGATACTTTATTCATCCCGATTTTACCTGTCAATTTATGTTGACTCACCCTCTGCCTGTGTTTATAGTCCTTAAATTCAGGTTTCAAAATTGACAGACTGATCTTATGTTGTGGTTTGAGGGTGTTTGTAATGTAATGTAATGTAATGTAATGTTTGTTGCTACAATTCATCTCTTGACCATGAGAAGTCCGGATTTACCTATTGAACCTTTAATGCTCATACAGGAAGTTACAGTCGTACGATGCTAACCGCAGCTATGTATTGTAATCACGCACAACATCCAAACATTGCAGCCATGTATCAGCGCAGCGGCTGGTTCTGGTTCTGGTTCTGGTTCTGGTCCTGTGGGGCATTGCGCTGGGGGGTCGGCTCGGGCCGGTGTGACTGCCCAGACATCATGCTGACACATCCCCGAGAGCCCCAGATGGGGTGTGGGGGTTTGGGGTGGGTCAGAAAAATGACCGAAATATAAAAAACTGGATGCAGAACCGCCTACGAGCAGCCAAGACCAATACATACATTTGCTGAAATGTCTGGGTCTCTAAGTAGAACATCACAAGCAGTTATTCGAACTGCACCGAGTGAGAAGATTTTAGGAGGGAGAGAGGAGTTATGTTATTGAAGTTGTGACCCCCTCACGTTCACTTGTTTTGGGCTGTGGGGGGTGGGGGGGGTCAGTTCTGGGAAGGGGTCGCTGGTGAATTTGGAGGGGAATGATGGCAGTGTTTGTGTGTGGTTGGCATGGATACGACATCACAGGACTGCTGAGTAGCGCAGCCCTGTCACACTGTCAGTGTGAGCCCTGTGGTGGAAAATAGAATGACAGGAGAAGGGTCAGGGCTGTGTGTGTGTGTGTGTGTGTGTGTGTGTGTATATATGCATGCATGCTTGTGTGTGTGTGCACATTTCTGTGTGTATGTGTGCATGTTTGTGTGCGTGTGTGTGTGTGTGCGGGTGTGTGTGCGCATTTGCATGTGTGTGCATGTTTCTGTGCGCGTGTGTGTGCGTGTGTGTGTATATTTGTGTGCGCGTGTGCATGTGCCTGTGTGTGTATGTGTGCATGTTTGTGTGTGTGCATTTGTGTATGCATGTGTGTGTGCATATGTGTGTATATTTTTGTGTGCATGTGCGCGTGTGTGTGTGTGTGTGCGCGTGTGTGTGAGTGAGTGTGTGTGCGTGTGTGTGTATGTTTTTGTGTGCATGTGCGTGTGTGTGTGTGTGTGTTTGTGTGCGTGTGTGTGCACATGCATACATGTGCGTAAAGGTGGGAAGCCGGCAGGAATTGTGGGAATGCAGCTGGAAGTGCGTCGGGATAATGCCCACCTGGGCGGGATTGGTCTCAGGCTCGGAGCAATGTCCACTTTCCCGTCCGGCTGTAACGTGGGAATTGGGGTCCGCATAGAAGGAAGTGTTGGGAGGACCGTCACTATGTGAGGAATGACACAGCAGAGCTGCCCAGATTCACATCCCTCATTCTCGGATCCTCGGTCTGTAGTGGTTCAGATTACCCCCTAAATTCCACACATTTCGGGTCAGGACCGAGCTCTAGGTTTGTGTGTCGGCGGTACCAGTGGTACCATCTGCTCCTGTCAATCAGCATGGCCTGAAAAGCCAGACAGCCAGACACTGAACCAGCACTGTGCCTGCACCACTGAGAACTCTGCCCAGCCTACCCTCAAATCCGGTGTACGAGCCCCCATACGTTTGAATTCAGAGTGGTGCGCACACTCTTTCCTTTGGTGCCTGACTGTTCACATCCTGACCAGTAGATGGCAGCATGGTGAACTAGACCGGTGTTTCTCACTTCCAGCCCTGGGACCCACTTGCCAGAAGGTTTTTGTTGGAGCCAGGAACTCACACACCTCATTTAATGACTGAACCAAACAACCAAAATTCCCTTGATTAGTTCGATTAGGTGTGTGAGTTACTAGTTACAGCAAAAACCTTCTGGCAAGTGGGTCCCAGGGCTGGAAGTGAGAAATACTGAACTAGACAGTGCGCACTCAAGGAGAAAGCAAGCAGCAGAAATACTACTGAATCTTCTCTCGCTCTTGTCTAAAATTAATAACCCTATTAGACTGATCTATTACATTCAATCATTTTACATTCTTATGTTATTTTACCATCTTATTCAGAGCCATTTACTCAGGTTAGTTTTTAATTATATTTTGCGCAATGCATTTATGCTTCTTGATATTTGCGCTTGATGCGATGGAAGTGCGTGACATCAGAATCGAACCCGTGGCTGTGCTTTTTACTGTTCCCTGAATAACTTCCTGCTATTCACTGATAGGGCGGGTGGAGGGTCCCACCGCTTGTGATTGGTCGCCTCTGTGCACAGCAATTTGTGAAGTCACAGCAGCCAAAAATGCCCTGAGCTTCCTGTGACCTCTGACCCCCGTGAGTCACCTCTGACCTCTGACCCCTGACCTCACACGTGCCGACACTGGTCCTGTATCCACTGTACTGGGGGGCGGGGGCAGGGGAGGAATTCCCAAATTGTGCTCTGTCGTCAGGATTCCCTGTCACAGACCAGGGACTGACCAGAGCTCTGGCATGGTGATGGTCCAGCAGTACGGGTGTTTTCTGTCTTAACTTATATAAACAAATATAGCATACCACACCCCACCACCCCCATATACCACACCCCACCACCCCTATATACCACACCCCACCACCCCCATATACCACACCCCACCACCCCTATATACCACACCCCACCACCCCTATATACCACACCCCACCACCCCATATACCACACCCCACCACCCCCATATACCACACCCCACCACCCCTATATACCACACCCCACCACCCCCATATACCACACCCCACCACCCCTATATACCACACCCCACCACCCCATATACCACACCCCACCACCCCATATACCACACCCCACCACCCCATATACCACACCCCACCACCCCCACATATACCACACCCCACCACCCCCATATACCACACCCCACCACCCCATATACCACACCCCACCACCCTCACATATACCACACCCCACCACCCCATATACCACACCCCACCACCCCATATACCACACCCCACCACCCCCATATACCACACCCCACCACCCCATATACCACACCCCACCACCCCCATATACCACACCCCACCACCCCCATATACCACACCCCACCACCCCCCCATATACCACATCCCACCACCCTCACATATACCACACCCCACCACCCCCATATACCACCCCCCACCCTCACATATACCACACCCCATATACCACACCCCACCACCCCCACATATACCACACCCCACCACCCCCATATACCACACCCCACCCCCCCATATACCACACCCCACCCTCACATATACCACACCCCACCACCCCATATACCACACCCCACCAACCCCACACATATACCCATTGTCCCACTGGGCAGTTTGCTGGGTGCTCAGGCCGCTGATGAGTGGGAAATATTCGTCTCTATTAGTGTCTGTCCATTAGGGTTTGTTGGGTAATTTGTCCCGCAGGGGATTTCCCTTATTAAGCCCCCCGTACAGAGCCCCAGCGAGCCACACATGCGGGCGCAGAGTTCAGGAGCTGGAGCGGGTCAGATGAACCCGCTGTAATCCGCACCGCCTCACGGGGGCTTAGCCCAAAAATAGGGTCACTCGATACGGCCCGAGTGGGGTGACGGCTATCGCACGGCTGCGTTTCGGGCATGGCTCGCGCGCGGAGGGGCCCCGTGCGCGGAGGGGCCCCGTGCGTTACCCTCACACACCACACAGCACTGAGAGCAACAGCGTCTCAGACATGCCGGGCCTCAGAGCCGTGATATGGCAGCGATATGCAAAACCAGTTTCTGTGAGACTGTACTGCCGATAGACATTTGCAGCTTGCTGAGGATGGACGGAAGCTTTACTCCTCGCGTGATTGGCTCCTCGCGTGATTGGCTCCTCGCGTGATTGGCTCCTCGCATGATTGGCTCCTCACGTGATTGGCTCCTCACGTGATTTATGACAGGTCTGGCAAAAGGGGGGGGTGTGGCCTTCTTCTTCTCCTCTGACACGTTTACACTAGACAAGGATTCACTCTATCCTGTCGGAACCGCGAGGTCGAATTTCTTTGGCAAAGCGAACACCGGCCTCAGACTGTGTGTGTGTGTGTGTGTGTGTGTGTGTGTGAGTGTGTGTGTGTGTGTGTGAGCAGTGCATGGATGTGTGTGTGTGTGTGTGTGTGTGTGCTTTTGGGTTTTTCCGGTACTTTGCTACCCCAGTATTGTCCAAATGCAGAAGCGATGGGAGCCTGGCTAAATGGCTAAGTGGGGGGGTGGGGGGGCTCTGCTGGTCTAATTTAGCTCCAACGGTTTCACCTTCATATGGACGAGTTAGTAATTTGACCTCCATAATCACGAAGGGCTACCAGGTCTAAATCAGTCTGCTGAATCAGCATTTTATTCCTGCTTTACAGAGCCCACCACTGCCACACACACACACTCACACAAAAACACACACGTGTGCACCCCAGCCTTGGTCATCCCAAGATGCACCACTATGCCCCAAACACACTGCATCTCAAACACACCACATCCCAAACACACACCACATCCCAAACACACAGCAGCCAAAACACCAAGGGCTTGTGAAATCCTTCACAAGGACACCCTGCAGACACACCTGGCTTTCCATTTCGAAGAACCCCCCCCCTGCCTCTGGTGCAGGGGCTTCTGGGATAGCAGGCAGCTCTGTAACCTGAGCTCCGGGAGTTCCAGAAGAGAAAAGAGTGACTAACTTTACTGCCATGCTGCAGTGCTCAAACCACGTCAATCTCCACAAGAATTCTACTCTCATGTCTAGACTTATATCTAGACAACTTTTTTGCAAAATAATTATTGGCAATGAGGTGAGACAGGATGACTAATTTCAAGATTTGCCAACGGGGTAAGAAAATGTCACTTGTCGAGTAATTGGTAGCTCAAAACAAGCTAATATTTTCTACTTGAGCAAAAAAAGAAAATAATTTTAACTGTTATTACAAGACCAAAACACTTAAGACACGTAATCGTTTTGCAGTGTAATGTGTTTTTCTGTACAATCACACAACACTTTACATACACATTCGTGTTCCTCTCTCTGCCCTATCACTCATCTGCGTCCGGTCTGTTGGGCACGCACATGCGTGTGCGTGTCCGGGGAGAGTAAAACGCGGTAGTGCAGTAGGAGCTGGCCGCCCGTCCCTCAGCCTGGGGTGTGACCTTACCTGGGTACACTCTGGAGCTGCCCCCCCGCGGTCCTCCCACTGCCTCTTCCTCTGCTTCTCCTCTTCCTCTGCTTCTCCTCTCCTCTGTCGCCTGCGTGGAGCACAGTGGGCCGGTCCGGGTTCTGGCCTGGGCGGTCCTGGTTCTGGCCTGGGCGGTCCTGGTTCTGGCCTGGGCGGTCCTGGTTCTGGCCTGGGCGGTTTGGGTTCTTGCCTGGGCGGTCCTGGTTCTGGCCTGGGCGGTCCTGGTTCTGGCCTGGGCGGTTTGGGTTCTTGCCTGGGCGGTTTGGGTTCTTGCCTGGGCGGTTTGGGTTCTGGCCTGGGCAGTTTGGGTTCTGGCCTGAGCGGTCCTGGTTTTGGCCTGGGCGGTTCTGGTTCTGGCCTGGGCGGTTCTGGTGCTGCAGTGCTGGCGCTGGTTCCTGCAGGAGCTTCCCCTGCCGCGACGGAGAGCCGAAGAGGGACAGAGCAGTGAGTGAGAGAGCAGGGGAGATACAACCTGGCACGCAGAACTCAGCCAGCCTGCTAAATTTACCTCTTAACCTTTCACACTCTCTCGCTCTCTCCCTCGCTCCCTCCCTCCCTCCCTCCCTCTCTCTCTCTCTTCCTCTCTCTCTCTCTCTCTATCTGTCATAAGAGCAGGCAGCACGGTGTGCACCATTGTCTTAGGTGCTTGTCTTTGTTCTGCTCTGGTGAGGAGCGGTGCCTCAGTGTGTGACAGAATGACAGGGCCCCGTTACGGCAGCGCGCTCCAGCTGCTTGGTGGTTGAATAATAACTCCCTGATGTGCTGAAAGCTCAGCCCGTCAGAAGAGGAGCTGAACTTCCGTCAGACACGCTCAGTTTCCAGGGGTTTTTATGAGGAATTTGTTCAGAACCCATACTGTCAGTGTGATGACATCACAGCATGGCATTGTGGGTATTGTAGTCCACATCTTGTGACCCAGCATTGTATCCATTTCAGTTGTTTCCTGTGGCTCTCTAACCGCAGGTGTCACTCGCTGAGTGAGGCAAACACGATGCTTTCAGAAATTCCGGCTTCCCTCCAAATTCAACATCCATACCCTTGGCCAGTGGGACAAATCTGAAACGGAAGTACATTACATTACATTAATGCCAATTGGCAGACACTCTTATCCAGAGCGACATACAGTTGATTAGACTAAGCAGGAGACAATCCTCCCCTGGAGCAATGCAGGGTTAAGGGCCTTGCTCAAGGGCCCAACGGATCTTATTGTGGCTACACCAGGGATTAGAACCACCGACCTTGCGTGGTCCAGTCCTTTACCTTAACCACTACGCTACAGGCCGTGTGGAAGTAGGCTTCCAAATGTCCGACAGGGGAGAGTGTCAGGGTCCCCCCGGAATGTTCCGGGGCTTAACCGTCCCGAGCGTTACGGAGCGTGTGACGCTGTCGCTCCGTCTCTGCAGACGCCCCGGAGAGCGCCGAGCAGGAGGACACCGCAGAGAACCTTCCGGAAGACAAGGAAGCAGACACGGAAAAGCGCCAGCCTCCAAGTCAGAGCGGGAAGCCGAACAAGAGGAAGACAACGCTCTCGGCCGAGAGGAAGACCACGCTCTCGGCCAAGAGGAAGAAAAAGACTCCACAGGTCTGCACTACCGCATGCGTCTCCTTTCAGATCTTCAGCCTTTTACTGTGTTTTTGTTTTCAAATATGTCTGGGTCTGCTGGGTTTAAAATGCCAATTAGGGAATCTGAGAGCGTTATATAGGAATACACGCGGTGTAAAACATCATCTTAGCTGCACTTATGGCTTTCTTCCAACACTCTTGATTCCTATAACGCTGAGTGTGCCTTTTTAATCTAAGTGTACGAAAGAAAAAAAAGAAAAAAGTCCTCTTTTCTATTCTCAAAAAGCACAGCGATGTTATAAGACCCTTAAAGGAGGAATAGCGATGCTCTTGTGATCGACATTAAAGTGGTTTTGACATCCGCTCCCCGTGGTGTGACGTTAGCGTGTGAAACGTGCCGTTTCTGACCCCTCCCACGCTCGTTAACCGTTTGATATTCCTGCAGAAAGAATGCCTCATCGCTCCGGAGGAAAGGGAGGAGGGCGGCGACAAGGAGCCCAAGCCCAAGAGGAGGAGAAAGGTATCATGGGAAATACTTTCCACGGCTTCCAGGGGCCTAGCCTGCACGTGAGGAGGAGGAGGAGGAGGAGGAAGATGTTCCTGAATCTTATTCTCTTAGAGCACAGGCGTCAAACTCCAGTCCTGGAGGGCCGCAGTGTCTGCTGGTTTTTGGTGTGTTTCAGCACGAGAGATACATTTTAAAGTCTTTCATTGGCTGAAGAGTCCGCGCACCTTGTTCTCAAGTCCTTAATTGGCTGCTGATTGAAAGGAAACCACAAATACCTGTAGACACTGTAGGCCCTCCAGGACTGGAGTTTGAAACCCCTGTCTTAGAGAGTGCGGATGAAGTTCTGTTCGGATGTCATGTACTCAGATTCAGTGAAGATGGTTTATTTAGATGATCCCTGAACCTGCCAAAATGAGTTAGCAAAAGTTTATTAATAATTCAAGGATGTGGTTGATGAATGCTGAATGAGTTCAGAGGTTCTGCTTCGTTGCTGTTCAAACGTACTGCGCGCCAGAAGATCTGAGCTTTGTGCTCTGACGCATAAGCACAAGTGTGTGTGTGTGTGTGTGTGTGTGTCTGAGGATTATTATGGTGCAACCAGCCAAAATGTGCAATTGCATGAAAGAATAATTTTGTTCTGACTATCAGTGCAAATCATCGTCTTTTGAAATGGTCAGCAATGTACTGAAGTTTAAAGAGCTACTGCCTGAGTCAGTGTGCGAGTCAGTGTGTGAGTGTAAACAGACCCAGGTCTGTTTACCCCAGGGGCGGTACGCAGCGGAGCTTCTCAGGTTTTGGCTGGAGCAGTCCGCCCCTCTCCTCTGCGAGGGGGCGCTGGGTTCAGAGAAATGGGGTCCCGGCGTACTGCAGAGGGGGGCGAGTAGACCCTCCGGTTGTCACTGAGTCAGGAACAGGCCTGCCATGACACGGGCCACATTCGCCAGACCAAGGGAAGCCCCAGCCCTCACCCTGTGGCCAACGGAGCCCCCCCTTCTCCCCGTATACCCCCAGGGGCTGTTACCCCCCCAGAGTATGCTGCCCATATGCCCCCTGGGGGCAGTTACCCAATAAACAGACTACTGTATCAGTCGGATGATGTCGTTCTGATGAATCAGGAGAAGCCGGTCGGCCCAGAGGTTTTTGGCACAGTTAGGCCTTCACTCTGATCGCAGGACAGAATGTTCTGCAGTAAAGTGTAACCCCTGACCCCTGTAGTTACACAGCGTCTGAAAATCCACGCTAACGTTACACAGACACAGCAGCTCGGTGTCGTCATACCCCCCCCCCCCCCCCCCGCCCCCCAAAATAAAGTGTTCTGTTTGTCCGTGCAGAAGAAGACCATCTCCGACGTCCTGGCCACCTCGGAGCCCAAGGCGGGGGGCCCGGTGGACCTCCAGAACCTGGTCCTGGAGCACTACTCCGACACGCGCTCCGTCATCGAGCTGGAGGAGCTGAAGCTGCCGGGTGAGAGAGGAGAACGGGAGCGAACGCATAAATAAACAACCCCCCCGCCGACCTGCACCGCACACGTGGGTGAAAAAAAAAAAAGTATTCCCAGTACGGAGAGCTTAGAGCTATTCCAGGTCTTATTAGAAAGCTGGTGAGAGACGCCACCTGTTAGTGTCCGGGAGGGTCTGGCCTCAGCCGAGAGGGGTCGCACAGACCCGGCTCCAGCCACGGCTCAGCCACCTGCTGCAGCCAATCAAAGCCTCGAACACCCTAATTAGGTGTTTTATTGCGGCACACGAGCAGTTAAAGTCGCTGTAGTTAGCTTTGTTAAAGGTTCTGGACGGCCAATCGCATCCGTGCCCCGGTGACCCGGGTCCATTTTACCGCCCCCTCCGAAGCTTGACCTATGACCCCTGCGTGTGTCTCTCGCTGTTCGTTGCAGATTCCTGCTTCCTGGCGAGCAATGACCTCACCCACAGCCTGTCGTCCTACTTAAAGGAAAGTAAGTGTCTCGCTGTCGCCCCCTGGTGCCAAACAAGGGCTTTAAATGAAATAAAATATTTATTTATTAATTCCACAAGGAGCTATATACATGTACAGTTAGGCAAGTTCAGGGGAACTTGCATGTAGGTTAAGCTGCAATAACACTGCTCGACCTAGAAAACTGACAGTCACAGACAGATTTCAAGATGAAACCCTACCCGTATATATGACAGTTACAGACAGTCTAGCATGAAACGCGACCCCGAGATATTCCTGCTCTCAGATCCCAGTTTTGTGTGTTTGTGTTTGAGGGTCCGGACGACCACACTGTACATGCCATGCCAGTGCTTCTGGCTTTCCAAGTCACGCGCAGAGTGCTTATCTCTAACACGCACACACTCTTGTGTAACACGCGCAGACTCTAGTGTAACACACACACACACACACACTCTTGTATAACACGCACACACTCTTGTGTAACACGCACACACTCTTGTGTAACACACACACACACACATTCTTGTGAAACACCCACTCACAAACGCTTACAGTATCTGTACAGAGACACGCACCGTGTTCATGCCGAACACAAACGCTTCTGTTTCAGTTTGTCCCAAGTGGGCGAAGATCCAGAGGCAGCACACAGAGAAGAGGTCTCTCGCCCTGCTGATCGTCTGCAGCTCCGCCCTGCGCACCATAGAGCTCATTAAGTGAGTCCTTCACAGAACACCTGCAGCACAGAGTCCTTCACAGAACACCTGCAGCCTTCACAGAGTCCTTCACAGTGGCAACATAGCAAGACTCCTTTACAGTAGACAGATCCAGGCTTTTACCACGGGTACCACGTAACTTGTGACATCCCATTTTCCCTAGAAATATGCGAAATGTCTTTAATATACAATGTCTCCAGCAATCTGGCACCTTCATTTGTGATGGGGCAGCCTGTAGCGTGGTGGTTAAGGTAAATGACTGGGACACGCAAGGTCGGTGGTTCTAATCCCAGTGTAGCCACAATAAGATCCGAACAGTCACTGGGCCCTTAACCTTGCATTAATCCAGGGGAGGATTGTCTCCTGCTTCGTCTAATCAACTGTATGTCGCTCTGGATAAGAGCCAATAATATGCCAATAATGTAATGTAATGATGTGATGTCCAGCTCCAGCTGTGTTGTGTGATGTGGTATGAAAGGTGCTGTGGCCTCTAAGACTCCTACTACACTAGGGATAAGGGACCTGGTGCTAGAGTGTGATAGAGATAGGGGCGACATGGCTCAGGCAGTAAGAGCAGTCGTCTGGCAGTCGGAGGGTTGCGGTTCGATCCCCCACCCCATCCCTGTGTCGAAGTGTCCCTGAGCAAGACACCCAACCCCTAAATGCTCCTGACGAGCCTTGCATGGCAGCCAATCGCCGTTGGTGTGTGTGTGTATGAATGGGTGAATGAGAAGCATTAATTGTACTGCACTTTGGATAAAGGCGCTATATAAATGCCAACTTTTTACCATTTAGAGTGTGATTAAAAACACTGATAATACAAAAGCACTGTGTGAGGAGATGTAGTAACCTGTCTGCCTCTCTCTCTCTCCTGCTCAGGCTGTTGACCGCCTTCAAAGGAGAAGCCAAAGTTATCAAATTATTCGCCAAACACATAAAGGTGAACATTATTATTATTATTACTGTTTATTCATCATTTATAATTGTGTGCTGCGCATTGCAATACAAAGCAGAGCTTCGTAGTGCAAAAGCACACACCTTAATATTCTCAGCCATACTTCATAATTTTATTTATTTCATTTTCTCCCTTCAAAAGTTCGGCATGCTACTCCTCCCACAGCTTTGAGAAATCCCAGGCAAGATATATATCGACCGGAATAGATGGGAATCGATGGGGAAAAGATTTCTCAATTCTGCGACATCTCGTTTTCTTACGAAATGCGAAAAACCGACCGATTTTTGCCCATAGGAATGAATGAGAATTTGTAAAAAAAAAAATCTCACAAATTGATCAAACCCACCCCTCTTTGGAGCCACACCACTCCGTCATACTTTGTCGCAGAAACGTGAGTAAAGGTTTAAACGGGTCACAAGACTTTGAACTGTGTTGGTCTATTGATATCTTCTACGGTTTTTACAAAATCACAGTTTATGTTTTATGAAATTTTTCAGATTTTCAGATTTTATAATGGGTGTGTATTGCGTGGCTTTAGAGTGCGGTGACATCACCCACTGTAGCATTCAGCCCTTCTAAATTTTATCTAAAATATTCAAGACATTCTCATCTTACTCCCACAGCTTCTACTCTACAACAACAATTTATACATCAAAATGTAGAGAAACTTGTCCTCCCTCATTCAATGTTACTTCCATTGAGATAGGACTCACGGTTTTTTAATAAATCGGCCAAAAGTGCAGAGAGTGCCGGATCCAGCTCTCATTGACTCCAATGTTATCTGAAGCGTCAACTGCTAGCTTGCGTTAGCTTCGTCGCGCTAGTTAACGTCATTAGCTTCGGCGCTAGCTAGCTTAACTAACTAACTGACGGTCTGACTAACTGATTAACTAAGTGACTGTTACTAACTGACTAACTAACTAGCTAGCTGACTGGCTAACTAGTTAGCTGACTGGCTAACTAACTAACTAGCTGACTGGCTTACTAGCTAGCTGACTGGCTAACTAACTAGCTAGTTAGCTGACTTACTGACAGACTAACTAGCTAGCTAGCTGACTGGCTAACTAGTTAGCTGACTGACTAACTAACTAGCTGACTGGCTAACTAGTTAGCTGACTGACTAACCAACTAACTAGCTAGCTAGCTGACTGGCTAACTAGTCAGCTGACTGGCTAACTAAGCTCAGCTGATTAGTGAACTGTCACTGTAATTTATATTTACCAAAACTAATGCAGTGTAATATTCTATAAAGTTTTTATTATTTTAGAGAGGTGTTGATTTGGTTGTTTGTTATCTGTAGTTTGTGATGCTGTTGAACTGTATGTATGTTCTGTCTCTGCCTAACATGTCTAACTAAGTAATTAATAAGAATAATTAACTACATAACTAGCTAACTGACTGACTCCATCCTGTCCACATTATATGAAAATACCGAGGTTTTTAACTGTTTTATTTCTATGTCCATGTCTTAATGGTTGTGCTAACTGTAACAGGAGGGTGGGTGTGGTTGAGAAACCCATACTTAGCCAGACAACGCCACCTTGGGAATTACTGCCCAGACCACCCTAGCAACCACCCAGAACACCCTAGCAACCGCCCAGAACACCTTAGCAACCGCCCAGAACACCCTAGCAACTGCCCAGAACATGTGTATAGATGAGGATGTCTATTTTTGTGAGGACCAAATTTTGTTTTCGATCTGTGTGTGTGTGTATGTGTGTGTGTGTGTGGCCTATGAACTTATCATAAGGGCAAATACACACACACACACACACACACACACAAGTGTATAGATGAGGTTCTCCATTTTTGTGAGGACCAAATTGTGGGTTACATCTGTGTTTGTGTGAGGGATGGGCACCAGCAGCAGCACACTTTAAATTTCCCTGGAATTTTTTCTAGTTTATTATTATTGTTGTTGTTTATTAATGATTAGGATCATTACTATTATGCAATGCATTCTGTCTGGACTACACGTGTCATAGAGATAGACTGTGGGAATAAACAGTATTATAAGAGGAATCTCATGTCTTGCTCAGCCTAAAGTTCAAACTTTTTTTCTGTGTGACCGTGCGTGACCATGTATGACCGCATGTTACTGTGTATGACCGTGTGTTTCTGTATGACTGTGTGTGACTGTGTGTGACTGTGTATGACTGTGTATGACCGTGTGTGACCCTCCCCCAGGTGGAGGAGCAGGTGAAGCTCCTGGGTAAAGCGGTGACGCACATCGGCGTGGGGACACCGGGGAGGATCAAAGCCCTGATGGAGAAAGGCAAGAGCTACAGCGCTGAGCTGCGTCTGTGACCTCAGATATTCAGCTGATATGTTTAATGTCAGTTCTGCGTCTGTGACCTCAGATATTCAGCTGATATGTTTAATGTCAGTTCTGCGTCTGTGACCTCAGATATTCAGCTGATGTGTTTAATGTCAGTTCTGCGTCTGTGACCTCAGATATTCAGCTTATATGTTTAATGTCAGTTCTGTGTCCGTGACCTCAGATATTCAGCTGATATGTTTAATGTCAGTTCTGCGTCAGTGACCTGTCTGTTTTGAGGAAGCCATTTTGTTGGTGGTTGTGTGTGTAACGGTGTGCCCTCTCTTCCCCAGACGGGCTGAGTCTGAAGGGGCTACGCTACCTGGTGCTGGACTGGAACTGGAGGGACCAGAAGCAGAGGAGGATGGTGGATGTTCCCGAGGTCAGCTGCCACCCCCTGCTGGTGGCTGTCCGTCGTTACACCAGCAGAAAAAAAAAAAAAAAAACCTTTTTCAACCATTTCATTCCTAAGAGTGCCATATGGCACTCTCGATCTTATGCGTTTGCAACCAATCTAAATTACTGCTATACTATTGTTTTGAGCCCCTATTAAAACCCTTCATAATGGGCTTGGGGCTGAAAGGGTTAAAAATCCCATCCAGTGAAAATAGTTTCTTTTTTTTGTTTTTATTAACACATTTCATTTGTTAATAAATGGCATGAAATCAAAAAGTCTACAAATCTACAAAAATTATATCTCAAACCTTTCCCCCCCGAAGGCCAGTTAAACCATTATCAAGGCTTTGACAGACAGCTGCAACCATTGAAACAAAATGTAAATACACTGATGTGGTTGTTTCTCTTCCAGGTTAAAGGTGACTTGTTGAAGCTCCTGGAGGCTGGGATTATGAAAGGCTGCCAGGATGGAGGCATCAAACTGGGCCTATTCTGACCTACTCCCCCCCCCATGCAGATATTGGACTGGAGTCAGTCAACGTTCTGATTTATTTTGAATAAAAAAAGAAATTGAAGTGCTATATTTTTACATATGTTGTACAAATGTTGATTGAAGTCAAGTGATACAAGATGTCGTCCTGCTGTTAGCTGGACAGTCCTGGTCCTGTTCTGCACTCCGATCAGTGGAACAGAATGGAGTGCATTTGTGACTGATTCCCAGAGAGAAGTTCATGTTTCTACTAACAGCAGATACACAATAAAAAAACAAATGGCTGCTACAGAAATCTTAAAATGCCGTACAACATCTGCAGCCAATAAAAGTCATGGTTACTTACTCCCTACAATAAATTACCACGGTGGCCCCTTTTGTAACTGTCCCATGTTGTTACCAGTGCGTGAAAACTTGTGAAAAACTTTTAAGGCAAATAAAAGTGTGTGAACGAGCAGGAGCGTGTGTCTGCGTCTGTGCGTGTGTTCAGCTGAGAGGAAGCTCCGCCCACTTCTGTTGTGTGGTTTTGTGCGCCACTCCCCTTCCCTCCCCCCCGGAAACGCTCTCCGTGCGAGAGGTTCCTTTCACCCAAACATCCTGTGGTCCCGGAGAAGAGAAGAAAGAAGGACAGCGCACGGAGAGAGGCAGTCTGCTCTGGCGTCTCTAACGCCTCAGAGCCCCGGAGACGGACTCCAGGCGTCAGCCCTGCGCGTGATTCAGCCCCGTTCACGGGCAGGTTTTCAGACGGACGAGCGTCTCTGCAGAGAAAGGGGAACAGGAAGTGGAGTTAATGAGTAACAGCTCGCAGGGCTCAAAGGTCTGGCCGTGCTGAGAGAGAGAGAGAGAGGGAGAGAGAGAGAGGGCAGAGAGAGAGAGGGCAGAGAGCCGTAACCATGGCGAAGAGCTTGGACGAAAGCAGGCCCCCGACCCGCCGACCCGACAACTCAGCCTTCAAGCAGCAGCGGCTGCCGGCCTGGTCGCCCTCGCTGACCGCCGGGACCGTGCTGCCCTTCTTCTTCCTCATGGGGGTGCTGTGCGTGCTGCTGGGGGTGGGGCTGCTGCTGACCGTGCGCGGGACGCAGGAGATCAAGGTCAGTAACCCCCCACACACACACACACACACACGCCCGACCCCAACGCTGGTCAGGCAGAACGGTTCTGACCCGGACAGCGAGGTGTGGGTGGCAGCGGTGCAGAAACGCGCTGTCGGTTCATAGCAGTGCGTGTGAGAGTGTGTGTGTGTGAGTGTGTGAGAGTGTGTGTGTGCGTGAGTGTGTTTCTGTACAGATTCTGTAAGCGTTTGTGTGTGGTGTGAGCTGTGTGTATGTGTTTCTAGCTTTTGTTATCTGAAGAGGAACTGCTCACACCACACACAAACACTTACAGTATCTGTACAGAAACACACACACACACACACACACACTGCTCACGCCACACACACACACACACACACACTGCTCACACCACACACACACACACACACACACACACACACACACACACACACACACTGCTCACACCACACACAAACGCTTACAGTACCTGTACAGGAACACACACACTGCTCACACTGTGCCCACATCACACAGGAACACACACACACTGCTCACGCTGTGTTTACGTGACACACACACTGCACTGTCACAGTGCTTATCTGTGCAGGAGAGGTGATAAGAGGGCTGCACCCTCTGTACTTTAGTCACACATGAATTGCTTGATTACAAATGTAAACATCAAAATGAAGAGAAAGTATGTCCCAAAAATTATGGAGCACTCTGTTTATACATACTTTCTCTGAACGTTTTCATCCTAACGGCAAATACATTAATTAGGGAATATGCAGAGTACTGTGTTATTGTCGTGTTGAACACTGCATGCCACTACTGTCTTTTAATACAGAGTGATTTTGAACAGCTCATTTGTGTGTGAAAACAGTGACTGCAACTAACAAACAACGTTTCTCATTGGAGCATGCTGGAACAAGAAAAAGTCACTGAGTACAAGACTTAAGTGTTAAGTGTTTAGTATGGGATACATAGCACACAAAGTTCATATCAGTCAGATCTCCAGGAACAGGGTTGGGCAGCCCTGCTCTAGGTGTTGAATGAGGTGTGCTTTGTTAGGGTTGTAGTGAAGTCCTACAGGATGGCAGATCTCCAGGTATAGGGTTGATGACCACTGCCCTACATGCTTCTACGAGTTTGGTGCTGTAAGCAGTCGTACCTGTAGACCAGGGGTGTACCATGTACCATCTGCATACTGGTTTTAGTTCCAACCAATTGCCTTATTTTTAATTTGCTGACAGCTCTATACATTACCCCGGTTCAAGCCTGTACTTGAGCACAGTAAAATCATTAGGATACTCTTGCAGTCTGCAGCTGTAGCTGATACTCATACACATGTCAGATAAGATATGATTGAGTCAGTTAAATAATTAAGACCAGAAGTTGGAACAAAATCCTGAAGGGGATCAGCCCTTGTTGTGCACCCCTGCAGAACACTGTGTTGTTGTGACATTGGCTCAGGCAGTCGGAGGGTTGCCGGTTCGATCCCCCGAAGTGTGTCGAAGTGTCCCTGAGCAAGACACCTTACCCCCAAATGCTCCTGACGAGCTGGTTGGTACCTTGCATGGCAGCCAATCGGCGTTGGTGTGTGAGTGTGTTTATGAATGGATGAATGAGAAGCATCAATTGTACAGCGCTTTGGATAAAGGTGCTATATAAATGCCAACCATTTACCATTTTGTGAAGAGAGCCTTGATCCCTGCTCTACCCTGCCCCCTTCAGGTGGACTACACAGATGCAGACACGTGTGAAACCTGCTTCAACCTTCGCAAAAGCAGCGCCAACGCCAGGGAGCGCTGTGACTGCAACATCACCTTCTCCCTCAGCCAAGCATTTCAGGTGTGTTTCTATTTCAGCTCTATAGATCAGTGCTGCTGCGGTCCTGGTGTGTGTGCGTGCGTGCGTGCGTGCGTGCGTGCGTGCGTGCGTGCGTGCGTGCGTGCGTGCGTGCGTGCGTGCGTGCGTGCGTGCGTGCGTGCGTGCGTGCGTGCGTGCGTGCGTGCGTGCGTGCGTGCGTGCGTGCGTGCGTGCGTGCGTGCGTGCGTGCGTGCGTGCGTGCGTGCGTGCGTGCGTGCGTGCGTGCGTGCGTGCGTGCGTGCGTGCGTGCGTGCGTGCGTGCGTGCGTGCGTGCGTGCGTGCGTGCGTGTCCGTGTGTATTGCACAGCACTGTTAGGTTATGTTTTCTGAAATACGGTTGATGTAGCCAGGAACACTAAATTACATTGTAAACAACCACATCTTCACTGAATGCTAATATCAAAGCATAAGATGGCCGCTCTCCTTACGACAGAAGCGTGTGAGCGGTCCGTTTCCTGTTTCAGGGGGACGTGTTTTTCTACTACGGCCTCGTGAACTTCCACCAGAACCTGCGGAGGTACATGGACTCCAGAGACGACGGGCAGATGGTCGGGCGACTCAAAAACCTGAAGGTGCGATCGTGGCTTAGCGCGGAACCGCCGTTTTATCCACGAGGCTGTCCCCAGGCTGAAGAGGTGAAGCGCGCTCACTGTAATGTAACCGCTAACCGCTAATGTGCCTTTTATCCAATCAGAAGCCGAGCAGCTACTGCTTCCCCTTCACCCACGCGGGGGAGACCCCGGTCGCTCCGTGCGGGGCCATCGCTAACAGCATGTTCAACGGTACGTGTGTCGGTGTGTCTCGCTGCGACGCCACGCACATCTTCACATCCACTGGACATACTGACTGTTCCCATCTCCCTGCCATTAAAGACAACATATCTCCATTTTGGAGGCGTCCAGCAGGAGTGGGGTATCTGGTTTTACTGCAAAATCTGTGGTCATACTGAGCCAAAAATCAGTAAAGCCATCAGAGGATCCAGTAAGGGTGCTTTCTAACGGCCATGCAGCCAGGGACAGAAAGCCACGAGTTCAGTGCACTCACTCACTCTCTCTCTCTCTCTCTCTCTCTCTCTCTCTCTCTCTCTCTCTCTCTCTCTCTCTCTCTCAACAAGAATATTACACTTCAATTCGGTCTTCTTAAGAGTCTTACATTTTGATTGGTTGGCTTGCTACGTAACCCACCTTATGCACAAGCCGGTGCTTTTCTGTTCTCTGATTTAAAGAGTGCACCGTGTGCTTGTTTACCCCCCAGACTCTTTCTTTCTGTACTACCACCCCACCGAGGGGGAAACCATACCCGTCCCTCTGTTCAGGAGGGGCATCACCTGGTACACCGACAAGAACGTCAAGTTTCGTAACCCGGAAGTGGCCGACAAGAATCTGTCTCAGGTGTTTGAAGGTGCGTATACAGGGTCATGGGAAGGGGGTAACCAGTGGGAAACAAAGCGTTTAATCAACCAAGCACTGAATCAACAAAGTGCTGAATCAACCAAGCACTGAATCAACAAAGTGCTGAATCAACCAAGTGCTGAATGAACCAAGTGCTGAATGAAGTAAGCGCTGAATCTTCATCAGCTCCTATGGGATGCCTTTTCTGTGTCTGAGTTGCTCTTTTTACATATTTTACAGCGTATTTTAATGAAAGCGCTGACCTCTTCAGACTGTGCACAACCCCCTCCCCCTCTCGGGTACATTAATCACACATTTCTGCCCCAGGCACTGCCCCCCCTGTCTACTGGCAGAGACCCGTGTACGAGCTGGATCCGTCGGACCCCCAAAACAACGGCTTCATCAACGAGGACCTGATCGTGTGGATGAGGGAGGCGGCCTTCCCCAATTTTAAGAAGCTCTACGGGATCCTGAACCGGTCCCAGGCCCGGTTTGAGGCGGGACTTCCTGCCGGAAACTACAGCGTCGACATCTCCTACAGTATCCTTCAGCCACACGGCCACCTCACAATGACCCACACCCCCGTCCGCTTCTGAGGGTCCTCACCTGCATTTCACATCCTTCTGAGGGAACCTCACCTGCATTTCACATCCTTCTGAGGGTACCTCACCTGCATTTCACATCCTTCTGAGGGAACCTCACCTGCATTTCACATCCTTCTGAGGGTACCTCACCTGCATTTCACATCCTTCTGAGGGAACCTCACCTGCATTTCACATCCTTCTGAGGGAACCTCACCTGCATTTCACATCCTTCTGAGGGAACCTCACCTGCATTTCACATCCTTCTGAGGGAACCTCACCTGCATTTCACATCCTTCTGAGGGAACCTCACCTGCATTTCACATCCTTCTGAGGAAACCTCACCTGCATTTCACATCCTTCTGAGGGAACCTCACCTGCATTTCACATCCTTCTGAGGGTCCTCACCTGCATTTCAGATCCTTCTGAGGGTACCTCACTTGCATTTCACATCCTTCTGAGGGTACCTCACCTGCATTTCAGATCCTTCTGAGGGTACCTCACCTGCATTTCAGATCCTTCTGAGGGTACCTCACCTGCATTTCAGATCCTTTTCTGCGCTCTATCCATCCTGTCTGCTGCATTTCAGGAGCAGATGGATGGGGTTTACATTTTTGTGATGATATAATCCAATAGCCCAGGAAAGGTAAGTCAAATGCAGAAAAGTATTTTAAATCCAAAACAAACGCTAACAGGACTGGAGGGTACGAGTGCAATCGAACCAGGCCCTGAAATTATGCTCAGCGGGAAATACAGAATATAGCATATTCTTTTGGCGGAAATCTTCTGAATCTGAAAAAAGTAGTGTCTGACCTTGACCTCTGACCTTCAGATTACCCGGTGGAGTACTTCCAGGGCCGTAAGCTGGTGGTCCTGTCCACAGTCAGCTGGTTTGGGGGGCAGAACCACTTCCTCCCCATCGCCTACATGGTGACCGGCGGGCTCGTCCTGGTGGTTGCCATGGTGCTCACAGGCGTGTACCTCAAATTGGGGAAAGGGCGGGTGGACTTGGAGGACTGAAGGGGTTGAGAGGCGCGGGGTACCCCGGTTCTGCACGTCCGTGTCTGGTTCTGCATTCCACGCCAACTTCTGCTGTTCATTAGTTCATCAGGCCTGATCTCCTGTCTGTCTGAGCTGCCCAACCCTGCTCCTGGAGATCTACCACCCTGTCAGTTTTTACTGCAAACCTAACGAAAAAAGCACTCCTCATTCATTAGCAAGAGATCTTGTGGAGCTTTTGTAGAATCAGAAGACCGACAGGACAGTGAAGACCCACAGGGCAGTCGATCTCCAGGAGCTGGATTGGGCAGCTGTGCTTCATGTGATCAGAGGTTTTAGCTTCACTGGCTGAACACTGTCCCTCCACTCAGTGTTACTGTGTGTGGTCTGATCTACAGCCTCATTAGCCAGGGGGAGGTGTTTGAAATATAAGCTGGCATGAAATCCAGAACAGGTAGAGCCCTCCAAGAGAGGGATCCCCCCCCCCCTGCTCTAACTAACACCAAAATGAATTGTGCTGGAATATTTGCAGGTCTAATATCTGTATCTGTTCTGAGTAATTCTCCAATTACACGAGTGAGTGCTGTTGATTTCAAGAGGCATTTTCTGTTTTTTCTTATTGAGTCAATTTTAGTTTCGTTTACAACGCGTAACAGTATGTAACAGTATGTGTGAAATTTGTTGACCACTGCAAAATTGCCAAGAAATATTGTACTGTTGTAAATTTTCTATTTATTAAACGTTTAATTACATAAGACGTAATGCCAATTGTATTTTTTTAGCCCTCTAAAAGTACCCCAGTCCCGAGCAGTCGTCTGGCTCAGGCGGTAAGAGCAGTCGTCTGGCAATCGGAGGGTTGCCGGTTCGATCCCCCGCCCGGGCTGTGTCGAAGTGTCCCTGAGCAAGACACCTAACCCCCAAATGCTCCTGACGAGCTGGTCGGTACCTTGCTGCCTATCACCGTGTGTGAATGAGTGTGTGTTTGTGTGAATGAGTGTCTGTGTGTGTGAGAGTGAGTGTGTGAATGTGTGAGTGTGTGAATGTGAGTGTGAGTGTGTGAATGTGTGAATGTGTGAATGTGTGAATGTGTGTGTGTGAGTGAGTGTGTGTGAGTGTGAATGTGTGTTTGTGTGAATGTGTGTGTGTGAGTGTGAGTGTGTGTCAGACCGTTCATTCAGCCCCACAGGAATCGATCAATAAATAAATTATTATTATTGAATATTACACATATCAGCTGTAACCTGACTTCATTTTACAGGAATCAGGCTCAATAGTTGCAGCGCCCCAATATTTCTGCTGTAATTGTCATGAATCTTGCGTATCGTAGCGCGGTATCGCTGCACATTCTCAGTCCTGGAGGATCGCAGGAGCAGCTGGGACTCTGATAGAGTCCCTGTGTGTTCAAAGTGCTAGCGGCGGCTCACACACCCGGCTCATAACCCTGCTAATGTGCCTGAATGAGCCGCACCAATCCCAGCGCACTGCTGTTCCATGTGTGTCCAGCAGGTGGCACTGTTTCAAAGAATAGGCCACCTTTCTTTGACACTTCCCTCAGGTGCAATTGCAGAACTCATTGCATCATTGTAAGAAATAGTTTTCAGCCTACGCATTATGGGACCAAATACAGAGAGAGTGCCAAATAAGGACTATGTCAGGCTTCATGACTTTTATGTCTGGATTAGTTTGAAGTAAACTGTGTAATGAGTAATGGCAGTCAGAGAGCGAATCAATGCTTCCAGTGGCTTATCTCTGACACAGAATCTCTCTCTTTCTCTCTCCCTCGCTCCCTCCCCCTCCCTCTCTCTGCTCATTTCAATTCAATAATGCTTTATTGGCATTACTGTCCACAAACAATATTGCCAAAGCAATTAACAAAAAAACC